>NC_071087.1:14785691-15085691 GCF_027358695.1 Spea bombifrons | reverse complement strand
TTCGCTTGAATAAAGCAGGGACCAATGAAATAAAAAATAGGTAACTTTTCTATAAATCTTCCAAAGACATCACTCGTAAAATGTGCACCTGTTTTTAAAATTCAACTTAATTTTAAAAAAATATTGATATGGAAATGGATGCAACGCCTTCTACATTTCTCTAGATATTTTAAAGACACTCTTATTTAACATGCAAAAATACACATATATATATATTGTTAAGTAGGATATTTTGTTCCTTTGGCATAATTATGGAACTTAATCACTTCTTATCATCACGTTCCCTATGTAAATGAGTGTATTTGAACTCGGGGCAATATGGCAGCACTTGCGGTGGTGTCCTCTCCCGATCCTTTAATCAGAACTCCCAAGTCTATTATGAATGTCAACTCATCAGGACTATATATATATATATATATATATATATATATATATATACATATTACATAATCGTGTTAACTAAGATTTTGCCATGGAAGCCATATTTTATAATACAATTTCATGTTTTTATTCTGAATATGAAAAGCTTTTTTCAACATGTATTGATGATTTATTTGTAATATAATCTCATTCCATGTAGGGATCTATTTCCTCTTCCAACATCTCGCTTAAGCTACTGTATTTTAATACCAAGCATGATGTTGATAGCTAGGATATAATTTGTTCTATTTTTCATAAGAATCTTTAGATTAAACAAAACAACTTAGATTATGAAGAATTCCAAATAATTTATTGAAAATGTGTGATACTTTTTGTTTTAAAGGACCACCAAATATGAAAGTGATCCAGTCTCTTCCAGACAAGGCTAGCACAAATTGGAAGAAACTGCACCAAATGTAAATAATCTGGAAGGTACCACCTATACAAAAAATTGAAATAAAGTTATTATAAAATAAGATGAACTGCATGCATTGTTTAATTCCATACCATATACCAAGATTCTACAGGGAAAGAGATTCCAAGATATAATTCCCATTTTTTTCAATGCCTCTGGTTTCTCAGGTAATTCATGAACTAATAGGAGCTTTGATATTTTAGAAACAAGATTTGATTAATCATATTTAATAATAAATTAATCCAGAGCAGATTTTTATTAAATTGCGGAAAACTCTAAATTCAAAGCACAAATTAATTTTACAAAATATTAAAATTTAGAATATTTATATTTATGTAGATATCTGACATAGTGATTTCCATCTAGTTAGATCCAGATATACATAGACAAAGCTTAAATAGGAGTTGCCCAAGTCAATAAGTATGAAGAATTCAAAAGTTTTTACTTTGGAATTTTCTGCATCACTAAATCTTTAACCACAGGATTACTTGAAATGACGTTTCTTTAAATATTCAGAGTCTGCCCATTAAAAATAAATGTATTGTCTTGCTTGTGATTTCATACTAAGCAGTGAGAGAAGAGACATACATCTTGCAAATTATAAATATCTGGGTATTCCAATCCCCCTTGCTTCAATCTGAATCTCAAAATGTATCCCGGGACGTATGGTTTCTTTTTTGGACAAATATATGCAGAAAAAAAGAATATCAAACTGATTTAAATTTTGCAGGGTACTTGGATTCGGATAGCCCTAAATAAATACAAAACCTTTGGTAAAATATAGGATTTGATAATGTTAATGTGTCCCATCCAATAGGTTGCTAGAGCTTTCTATTTTTGAAATAAAAATGTAAAGTCTGCGATAATGCTTTCATAGTTTGAAATTACAGTTCTTATAAGATTTAAAGATATCTTAAATTCCCAAGTAGTCTATTTCTTTGTTAGACCAATTAAGATGAAGATTATTGTACAAATATATTTTTTGTGTTTAAGATAAAAATAATGTTAACGATTTTGTCTTGGATATATTCATCTTATAGTTACCAAATTCAGTAATTTTGTTGATAGCTTCCAGAACAGATAACACAAGGGAGGACAGGGTAAGTAAAACACCATCTGCATAAAGTGAAATTTGGGCCCTAATCCTTTTAAAGATTCTGATTTCCTAATACATTCTGCCACAAGTTTAATGGACAAAGCATATAATAAGGGTGCTAATGGGCACCCCTGTCTAGTACCCTTTCTAATTTATAAAAAGAAAACCTAAGGGGCCTGCTATGGTTGCTCTAGGATATAAATATAAATCATTAATATGACATTTAAATTGACCTGTAAGACCAAACACTTGTAGCGTTTCTGATAAGACGTTCCACTGTGTCAAAGGCCTTTTCTGCGTCTAAGGCCATAATGAAATAATTCCAAAGATGAAAAGTGCTTGTACAAAAAATACTATGCAAAAAGTGCTGTGCAGAAACACCCAGTTCCTGGTATCTACATGCCTCTCAGTCAATTTTGTATAAGCACTTTTGATATTTGGAATTATTAAATATTTACCTCCTGAAGAAGCTGGGTACAACCCAGGGAAAAGCATTCTGGAACTTCAGGTGGTTTTCATCTACTCCAGTTTATCTGTTTGATGCTGTTTGCACGTGTGATTGTGCAAGATACACTGTAAGTGTCTCTTCACCGTTTGCAAAGCATAAATTATGATAATGTGCCATTGGAATTTTTTATTTGTTTCTAGAACCGAGGAGTAAAAAGATTGGTTTTGATGAGCTTCCCTCAGTCATCGGTTTATAAGATTGTGTTTTATGATAATATTGTAAAGTTTCTGTTCTGTATTCTATGTCACAATATTTAATAAAAGTGCTGTGGCCAATTAAAAATCCAACCAACAGAGTATAAGTTACGCAGTGCTACGGTCATGTCTCTTTTTTTCCTTTGATGCTCCTGGCATTCATATTCATAATTGGATTCCTTTAAATTTAAAATTTTATTTGCTTTTATTATGTTATTTTTCCTTTTCATTATGCTCATTTTAATTTACACCATCCTTTATTTCATTAGTCCTCAGAGAACCCTTATTTACTGCAAAATAAGGTTATATAGATACCGTCTTAGATTCTCTTTTTAATATACTGCCGTAGAAATAAAGACAAGAACTTTACTATTGCTTGACCAATATGTTTAACTCTTTCAGTGCCAGTAATGTTTATAACACATCATAACTCAATGCTTTACAGACCCCTCTGACACACAAGGTGTGAAAGACCTATTCTTAAAAACTCAATATTTTCTCTTGTGAAATGTTGAACTAAAGCCAACATTTTGCAAACTATTATTAACCATTATTTATAAAGTGCCAACATATTCCACGACACTTTACAGTGGGGAATTATGACTTTTTAAATTACTTTTCCTATTAAGCAGTTGAGAAGTGCCAAGTTATATATTGTTCATGCCCTTAATCTAAAGGTTAAATGGCAGGACTGAGACATATCAAGTGTATATAAGCATGGAGAACTCTGCATTGCAATGCTTCTAGATATTAAATGTTTAATTTTATTAGTCACAAGTCTAACAATTTAATAATTTCATGTAGCTATGTTGTTGATCCAAAAGATAAAGGAAGGGGGGGAAAGATTCAATAACATTGACACAATCCGTAATTTTGCATTAAGGTATTCATAACATTTTACGAGACAGTCCTTTTGAAATCTAATTACTTTGTCCCTCTTTGCTAGTAGCCCAGAATGTGTGCTGGGTGTGAATTTATTACAGTGTTCTACAACCCCTAAAGTCACACTAATATGTAAAGAAACAGCAGAAACTATGTGTATAAATAAAATAATGTATGTTGTTCTTCTAAAATCCGTTTGCGGTTACATAAACAGGTCAAAAAGTTGTATATAAAAAAAATCTTGGTAAAGTGCTGCACCTTGCCATGTTTCTAATCGCTCCTCAAACTCCACCTGGGGAGGTTCCAGGTTCTAGGAGTTAAATGTGTGGCCTGTTTCCATTTTATTATTATTATTATTTATTGTTTTATATAGTACCATTATATTCCGTAGTGCTGTACAATGGGTAGACATAACAAGTAGTATATAACATAACAATTTGACTTACAGAAACAACAGGTGAGGACGACCCTGTTTAAACAACCTTGTTTTTAACCTCCGTCACTCCAATGGGCAGGGAGAGGGATACAAAGATGCCTCCAACTTTATTTAAACCATATCCCACTATAACCATGATAAGGTGTGATGGAAGAGCCAGCAGGGGGCTTTCATATTATTTAACCTCTGTCCCCACTAGCAGGGGTTGATTGAGATAAGGATATATAGGCTAATATACCTCCTCAAGTTTCCGTAAACTCCCTATTTTTATCGATATATGTAAATATACTATTATTTAAAAGGAGGTGTATTTTGAAGGAGAGGTTAAAGCTGCATGTCCTCACAATTAAAAGGATTAGTGAATATGTGTTTTTGCTAGTATTAGAATGAGAAACCACTTGACTTAAAACACAGCAAAAGGGAGACAAACATCAACGCTAGAATATTTTCAAACAATAGCAGTTTCAGTCTTCTTGCTTGCAGAAATCAGCTAAGGCCAACATTTTGTGAGATTTTACTATTCATTATTTATAAAACACATTCCAAAACACTTTACAATGAAGATTTTTGACTAATTTAATTACTTTTGCTTTTCAGCAATTGTAAAGAGCCAAGTCACATATTGTTGATGCCCTCACTGTGAAGGTCAATGTGAAGTCCTTAAGTATGAGTGGTGGATGCCAGCAGAGAACACTTTTCATAAGACTAGTCCTCGCCCCAACACAATGACACAATACATTAATTATGGCACAAAGTAACGTAAGAAAATAATCCTAGAAATGATATGTTTGCAAGAAGAATATATTTCTTGTTAATTATTTTGGGAACATGCACCAGAATGCATGATTCTCATTTCACACATTTTCAGGTTTGCTCACAATTGCTAGTATATTTTTAGTGGTATTAAACTTTAACTGAAATATGTAATATGACTAGGAAACCATGATTCATAATCCTTTACCTTTGGAAACATGGACTAATACAGTTCCGATTAAGTATATCTGTCACTCTCTAGTACTTTAATGTGCACAATAGATTAGTAGATTAGAGTGAATGCTCATTTAATAGGCATGTTAACATGTAACCCCAAATACCATTATAAAGAAAACCTCTTTGACTTTTATTATTTTAAATAAAATCATAATAAATTGTTGCATGGAATTCTATTTTGAATGAAAACATTTCTAAAGGGCAGTGCTATGCATATGAGCTGGGATAGTCACCTAAAAAAAAGCTAAGGATTTATCATGGTTAGCTTGCTTTTTGGACTTTATAAAATGTTAGCTGGCTCAACACATAGAAGTTCATTCATCAACGCTCAAGGAAAATCTGCCAAGGGAAGCCTACTCTTCCTGAGCTCAAAGTGGCAAAACTCCAATAGTGGCAGGAATTAAATGAATCATTTCCTGCTTTTAGTTTAATATAAATAATCAAATAGATTGTCTCGTTTCTGCTCCAAAGGAATTTAGCAACTAGATGTATAATCAAAAATAATATATATATATATATATATATATATATATAGTTTCCATTCCAGTGCACTTTAAGTTAATTCCAGAGAGAGAGAGAAATAGATAAGGCATCTTCTCTGATTCCTTACGCATTGCTACATAAGACCCCCTGTTTGTATATGCCTGTTACTTTACATGTACAGTAGCTATGACCACAGGATAGGATTAGAAATATGTGAATCTGATATTTCCATGTACATACAGCTATTTCTATCTTGTTCGATCTCATCAGTGTAGTCTACAAACAGCCCTGACCATGCAACTTAGTCTGTATATGGACAAAAGTATTGGGACACCTGACCATTACACCAACAGGGACTTTTATGAAATTGCATTCTAAATATATAGACATTAATATATAGTTGGTCCCCCTTAGCAGGTATAACAGCTTCCAGTCTTCTGGGAAGGTTTTCCACAAGATTTCGGAGTAATTGTGTGGAAACTTTTGCCCATTCATCCAGTAGAGCATTTGTAAGGTCAGGCACTAATGTTGGATGAGAAGGCCCGGCTTGCAATCTCCGTTCCGGTTTATCCCAAAGGTGTTTGATGGGGTTGAGGTTAGGGCTCTGTTTCATTATGAACCTTGCTTTTTGCACTGGGGCACAGTCATGCTGGAATAAAAAAGGGTCCCCTCAAACTGTTCCCACTAAATATGTATAACAAATCCATTTTATGTGTATAGCTTGAGCAATGGTGTATTCTTGCCTATGCCAACTAAGCCTGGGGTAGACGTTCTATAGGTCTGCAGCTCTATTGGGTGGTCTGCCTCCCCTTCACACCACTGCTCCATCAGTCAGTTGGGTAGATCAGAGATCTCCCTTGTAAGCAGTCCATTTACATTATGGAGGCCTATGCATAGCATATAAATGTATTTGGCACCATTAATCCTTTAAGTGCAGTGAATCATATGCCAGCACCCAGCATAAAGGACGTCCATTGCAAAAGTGGTTGGAGACTGCTGGGGTGCTGCTCTGGGTCAGGCTTAGGGCAGCATTCAGCCAAAAGAGCTCTGCATGATTATTTCTCCTGGTGAAGCGTTTTGTAAAGGTGGGTAAAGTAGATGAGAGAGAACAGGAAATTTAATTAAATATCGCTGTTTCTGATAGACTGAGACACAGATCTCAGTTTCTATGAAATTAACTGTTAGACTAAATATCTCAAAAACAATTACATTGTCTGAAAAAAACAGTACAAAGGTACAAATTATGACCAGTTTTAGTACATTTAATTATGTTAAAAGCTATGATGGTAACTCCCCAGGGGCAAAGTGATACACATATTGTATTATAGTTACTCTTCTGCACGTTAGTATGGAGACTGTGTCTTCCTTCAAGCAAGATCTTCTCAAATAAATGCCTGTTTACTCAAAAGGGAGATCTGACTCCAGTTTTGCAGCATAGGTGCTGTTGCACTTCACAAGACCTGCACCCCTAGTCCTAGGAAGTGTGTGCTGCTGTTTTAAATCTATTCTAAAAAAAAAAAAAAGTCCTGGATCGCTTTTTCTAAATTGTAGTTGCCCACATATGATCCCAAAATAGACATAACTGACTTGTCCAAATTGTTGTATTTGGTAGCATTAGGATATGATTACTTAATTAAAACAAGCAAGCAAACGCTGGTTGAGAGGCTGAAAGGGAACTTGGCAATTAAAAGACTAATTTTTAACTTTTTTGCAGTTAAATAAACACATTATAGGCTAATCAATGCAATATCAAGCCGAAGGAAATGCAAAATGATTGCAACAGTTGCTTGCACTTACAGAAGTGAATGTACTTTTCTATGATTTGTTACAGTGTTTATGTTTTAATGTATGCAGCAATAACCTGAATGTTGGGATATATCCCTAGAATGCTACTGTTTTCCTGCGGATCTTAACTGGAGGTGTGTCTAAAATGAGCAGTAGCTGCACCCCCCCAAAAAAACTGTCGACTTCAAATAAAGGCAGTAGTAAAAAAAAATACTAATACAAATAAATATATATGCCTCCCAATTGTCCCAGGACAGGCCCGACTTTACCACTCTATCCCGTTGTCCCACCTAACTCTACCTCTGTTCCTGCAATCCCGCGGTCCAGATTTCAGGTTTGGAGGTATGATACGTAACAGAAAAAATACATGCAAAACCTCTCTTCTTAATAGAACTAGGGCTAAGAGCAGGTAGGACAAAGACAATGATAAATCCACAGTATACTTGATCTAATCAGGGAATAAGTAGGGCAGGTATGGCACATATTCTAATTACATTACATAACATTACATTTATTTATAATGCGCCGCCAGATTCCGCAGCGCTGTTACAGTCAGTAGAACAATTTACATCCCAAAACACAAACAGTAACAAACTGGTACAAAAGGAGAAGAGGGCCCTGCTCTCGGGAGCTTACAATCTAGTCGGTGGTTGAGGGGGAGGTGAGACAATAGGAGAGGACGGCTTGGATGGGGATGAGTTGATCTGGTTCTGATGATGTGTTGAAGCTGCTTTCTGCAGTGGTACCTGGTATGTCGTTTCCCTCCTGTTTAACTCCAGTGTAACTCTTAGGTATCGACTTATGAGGAGGCCACTGGGGAAGAGGCCACAGCAGCTACATTTCCAAGTGAGGCCTAGGAATTTATAGGGCTGCCTCACAAGTGGTCGGATAAGGTGATTGCATACAGGAGGTAGGTGTTTCACACCTTGGCTAACAAATGCAATTAAGCTAAACTAGAGGGCACCAAATTTAACCCTTTGATAGCAGCAGGGTATGGAGACAGGCAGGATACAGACATACCGGGTGGAAAAAGGGGTAACAGCAGGAGATGAGGGGTTAAATGAAATATGAGATATTCATACCTGTAAGAGAAGGAGATATGGCAGATATTAGTGATTGCAGATATAGAGTCTTACAAGCTTTCAACACCTCAAAGGACACTTTTAAGCTTCTTAGGTCCTTTTCCTAATATTCATTTTATTCTTCTTGAGATGGTCCCCAGAACTGTACTCAATAGTCTAAGTAAGGTCTGACCAAATATCTTCATGGTATAACCACCTCCCTCTTTCTGCTATTAATGTCTCTAGCTATACAACCTAGCACTCTGCCATACAACCTAGTGTTCTCACCTGCTTTATTACTTTTCCTTTATGTTTTCAAAAATAATTAGTCCTACACACCTTTCCTCTGTTGTACATGTTGAACATGTCTTGGATCCTCCCTGAAAAAGTACAGCCTGGGTCACATGGACCCATTGGGACCCATGTAAGGGCCAGCTCTGGTGAGCCCTGGACATGTGCCCAATTTGCCCACTTCTTTATGCAGCCCTGCAACTGATCAATACTAAGGGAACCTTAGAGTATCTCAAATGAACATGCCCTCCAACAATTTTATAGTGTTTCAGCAAGGCTTAAACTTTGGTCACAGCTAACTACTCCTTATTTATTTTGCGTGCGAAAGTTGACCTAAAGCATTATTGTGTTTAAAATAGAAAGTTATGTTTCCAGACTAACTTGAAACACTAAAAGACGCAATTACTTTTTCCTCAATATCTTAAATTACCAGAAGATTACTAATAGGTTATTGGAACTGGAGGAACTTTTCCATTTTGAACACATTTGGAAAATGTTAAATTACTTTATTTTGTCTTTTTGTCCATTACTACATAAAAATCGGTCCATGAGTTAACTGGAAAAAGGACTGAACTTCATGGACATAAACAATTTGTCATTAATCTCTAACTACGTTATTTATCTGCTTCTCATATGTACATAGAAAATATAAACTGCTGCTCCTCATGAAAACACTGTTATTCCAGTATTTAGTTACAAGTGAATTCGATGTCAAAACTATTTTAAAATAGTTTTAGCATAAATGTGAGTGTCAATAATGTATTATTATGTTTTGTGTATAATAACCACTGTAGACTTTATTAGTCACACATTTTTTTTTAAACTAAATATAACCTTTTTTCCAAATTACATTTTTATTAGAAATTTTTATGTAATACAGAAAGCAAGAACAAAATGAATAGTAATAACATAGGACTATATTAATAAAAGTTAACTCCCATCTTAAATTCCAAGTAGGCATTCATCATATCCATTTATAATAGTGCGCCAGAATATTATAAATGTAGTATTAAAAGGCATACTTATAATAACTAATAGCATAGTAAAACTAATGTTGTTTTAATAAAAATATATAGCAAAGACTATGAAAATGTTATGCCTTTTGGTTAAAATAATATAACGTTTTCTCTTATCACAAAAAATTCCATCACCAACCCCATCACACAACCCAAAATGTTGGAAGTGATAGAGAAACTCAGTCCCAGTTTATAGTTATTACAATTGACACTTCTTTACTAAAACCCTGCAGTTTTTTTTTTCTTTCATATGACTGCAATTTTTAAAAGCTAACATTGCTGTTTTTTTCTTTCTACTCAAATTTCTGTTTTAAATAAACCACAGCAGTAAATTTCACACCCAATAACACTGTCTGTTGAAAAATGAATCATTTGTGCTGTAAATGGAAAGCTAAGAAACACAACATTCCGAGGACCTTATTTTGTCAATGTAATTCTTATATGATGTCAAGTTTCTTAGGGCTCAACAAATACAAACAGTTCTATTAAAAAAAAGGAAGTGGACAGTTGGATTCCTGGTATAGTCATAATAAAATACGAGGTAGGCAAATAATTTTCATAGTGTAAAAGTAAACAAAAATACACACATTATATATATATATATATATATATATATATATATATATATATATATATATATATAAAACGGCTCACTTTTTAATCTTTTAGGCTGCCAGTGTTACCAAGACACTGGCCATAACTATTGGTCTACCAAACAGGTTATGTGAGCTAAGAAAAATTCAATAAGGAACACACACTGACCCTCTTCAGTACTGAGGGGTTTTAGTATCATAAATGCCCGCATTTTTGCCATTTTTACCATATGTTGGTTTAATCAAGATTGCCCTTTCCCATGTCTGATGAACCAATGCAAACTAGAAAAAATTTTTCCTGCACAAATTTGGATTTCTTTTGAAACCATAGAAAGATAGAAAAATATAATTATTATGAGTGTTAATATTTAAAAAAATATATATACTAAAAATAAAAATCGCTTTTGCAATTTTACTTAGAATTTCTTCTATACAGGAGTTGCCACTGTTGAACAATGTATGCAACATCCAGTGACTACTACTGGCTTAAGTGTTTTGGGGGTGAAAGTCAGCATAGTCAGCATAGGGAGCAACAGGATATCCAAGCAGGGTCTAGGCAGATCCTCATGGGTCTCTTCTCATCGCCGAAGTCCTTCTGGAGTCAGCATTGACAGCTACCAGAAGAGAATGCCCAATCATGTGATCAGGCATCCAGGTTATAACGGTTTACTGGTGTTCACATTGAGCGCTGTTATACTTGATTGTTGAGCAGGAAGTCGGTGATGCTGGTTTCTGCGAACAGGGGAGAGATCAGCCTGTCCTAGGCGACATTTTGCTTCACCTTGTGTGGATATACTGTTATGGCCATATGTAATTCCCCAACTATAAGACCAATGCCATAAATGTACACATTATTGTATTTTCTCATATTTTTTAACCTAACACAAAAACAAAGCTTTTCTAGACAAAAGTAGAGCTGGGCAGGACAGCAAGATGCAGTATTGGTCCCAATTTTTATTCTCCCAGAAGAATGGATACTGCGCATGCTTAGAATTATGCCCATGCATAGTAGTGCTGCCAGTTTAAGTGACACCATACCTCCCAAGCTCTGCCCTCTGGTGTCATGATTCCGGGAGGTATGCACCAGGAACAAGCATTAGTCATTAAGGACCACTGTATACATTACATCATGGAGCACCTTTTTTGTACGAACATGTTAATGTTAAATTATTAAATAATTCCTGGAATATACAATAACTGACAAAAATATTAAAGGTAGATATGATTATATGTTATTTTAGAAGACAAATTAACATAATTTTTGTATTATTATCTAAATTGAAAAAAGTTTTACAAAAAGATTGTGCTTTTTTTTTTAAGTTCTAGTTTTTGAATGATATGCTGTTGAGGTAACTTGATATTATTAATTTGTATGTGGTCTTAACCTGCCATTTTAGCTCAATCTACTAGACAAATGCCCTGACTCCTTATCATACTGCCTATGGTAAACAATAGATTAACCCATTGTTAATCACCCAGTTGGCCACCCTAACTAATGAAAGTCTCTGGAATGGACTTTGTTAACATTACCATAAAGAATCGGCTCTGTCTGGTGTTTGTGCAGGGTAACTCGCCCAACATATGACATGATTGGCAACAATAGCAGCCTCTAGGTCTGCAAATAAAGGACATTTATTGTAACAAAATGAGATATTACCAGGTTTTTGTCAATTTGAACCCCTTGTATTGTATACAAAACTATATTTAATGTTCAGGGATAAATATTTTTCCATGAAACTTCCCCTTTAAACTTAAATGAAAATTATTTGTTATTTTATGATTAAGCCCATAAAACGTTTGCTTAGTGTGTTATTGTTGGATTGTTATTGGTATACAAATATATTAGAATTTCCAGGGCTCAAAGATATTGCATAGAAAGTGTAAAGTGGTACTTAAAAAAGAAAAATACAGAACGTGGGCTAATCTGGATTGAAGGAGACATATAGGAAGCATATAAATAAACAAGAACAGATTGCCAACATGTAGCTTGAAGAGTGGTTAAGGTACTGTTTTTTATTTAAAGTCTTATATTTGTATTTCTCTGCTGAAGCTACAAACATTAGACAGAAAGTAAGTGAGACCAGAAGTGTAGGATATGAAAAAAACCCTCAAAATTTCAAAATGCCAAATAGTTCTATTTTTGCCAAGTTTTTAAAAGCCAACATATACAAAAAAGTAGGCACACTTAAATGGTGAAAGATGATTTACTTAACACAGTCTACATGAATGTAAACATAAGCATATAATAAATCGTAAATGGAAATAATAATACTTTGAACACATTAAAATAAATTTTAGTTACATTTTGTGGGTGTTTTTACAGGATTTACATAAACAGGAAGAACAAAATGTTACTATCTGTAGAAGCCGAAGAAAATAAAATAATCTCCGTAGTGCACTGTGTTGTACAAATATTGTTATAAACTGAAGAACTTGAGCAACCAGAGCAAGGATTTAAAAAAATGTCGTAATTAGAATTGCTCTAAAGCAACAGTTCTAAGGAAAAAGTGCAATCTAGAGTGGTTCAGATGCTCTGATTCTACCCACGGGTTGATAGGGCAGTCAATATGTTGAACATGTCTTGGATCATCCCTGAAAAAGTACTGCCTGGGTCACATGGGCCCACGTAATATGATAAAGGCTAAGGGTCAATGTGAGCAGCACTGGATCAAAATATGACAACATAAGTTAATGACGGTACAAATATACATCAAGCAAAAGGTCTGATTGCAAGTTGAAAAAAACAACAGAACAAAGTAACTCTTAACTCTGCAATGGAAAGTGCAGATGAAGTAGACATGCAACACCTGTGCCAAATCCTTCCGCAACTCTTTATAGGGGAACATAATAGGATTATGCTCAGTATATGATTACCAAGTACAATAAGTAGATGGGCAAAAACTTTCACTCATATCTAATGGCAAAATGGCCACTTAATGGGTACTGCCATTATTATTATTTTTTTATTGTTTTATATAGCGCCATCAGATTCCGTAGCGCTGTACAATGAGTGGACAGGACACAACAAGTAGTATGTAACATAACAATTTGACTTACAGAGACAACAGGAGAGGAGGGCTACATGAAATTTAGCCATCACAAGACATAAAAAATATGGGTAATTGCTAGGTGTCTACATTAAAGCATAATGTGGTCTGAGGTACGCTTCCCCTGTGCCCTCCCAAGGCCTTTCAGAGGGACAGCTGTTGTGGGCCCCTAAATTAAGTCTAGGGCCAGGGCAGATACCCTCTTTATCCCATGATAAAGACAGTTCTGTTCCTGCATAAAGGGTAACTATCTGTTATCTAAATTGTTACCCAGCTCCAAGAGTAAGTGTCACATCACGAGAAAGGAGATGGTGAACTCCAAGCTGATGGTGTAGTTTAAAGATAACAAGGGGAAATGTTCACTTACGGGTTCATCTCCTTAAGAAGAAGACATAACCCCCATCAAAAAAGTGTTTCCATAAAAATTACATAATAAGCATTTATCATTAGTCATTTTACTAGATAGATGAGTCAGCAATCTCCTTCCTACAACGTCAGGTTGAAGCCACCGTTGTCAGCTAAAACACAGCTACATAACAAAACAACCAAGGACATGTTTCTTCTTCGCTAATTTGTTTTTTGTACCTATGTTTTATTTATTGTATAATTTGTTTCAAGAGAACCTCTTCCCTTCACAGGCAAACAACATTCGATTTGTTCCAACAAACATTTGTCTTTGCTTTCCAAATGCTAATAAGATCATACAAAATATATAATTATATTGTTATCAAGTCCTTTCTCTTGTTTGCCTTTTATAGAATAGTAAAAATTAAACATACTCAGCTGTTAGCAAACCTTTTATAGAATGGCTTGTTTTATTACATCAGGAAGACAGAGATAGGCCAGTTGATATGTTTACCACATGTTGATTGTTGCTGTTGGGGACTTTCAATAAACCCTTTTTATAATTATTTCAATAGTTTCTTGTAATTGTCTCACTTTTTTTTAATTACATTTAACACTGTCTTTTTATAGCCATGTTGCAGGATGACATGTGTTCCAGCATGGTTAGGTACAAGCAGTATGGCATGGTCCATGGAGATGGACTAGGAGAACTAGTTGCCATTATGTTCTCCAAAGATAGAACCACCAGCAGCATGCAGTGCAATCTTTTTCAGGACTATATATGTTTCTACAAAATAATTTATTTTTGTAGAATTAGTCGTTTTGTTAAAAATAAGTAAGGTTTATATATCCTAAAAAAGAATCCGACAAACAAAATGAGTTAATGATTATTGTAAATATAAAAATGCCTTTAGTAGTACTAGTGACCATAGACTTGATACAAATATTTTAAGTGAGAGTTAACAGGATTAGACATTTATCAGTAATAGGAAGCAATTTTTAAAATGATATTAAGCTTTGAGACAGTTAAATAGTTGCATATGTTGACTATTGTGTTGCTTTGATGAAAGTTCCTGAAGATTAGGCTAAGGATTCATTTGTCCACATAATGTTTACATGGTGTGTTCAATAAACATATGGAAATGTATAACTGAGGTTCATATACGTTTTCCTGAAACTATATATATATATATATATATATATATATATATATACTACATAAATTTTAATGAAATTTGTCAATTCTCGCACAGACATCCACTGGCTGCCCCCACTTGACACAAGGGAGTCTGGAGCACGGGGAGACAAGTCTAGGGATGCATCCGTAAGTCTGGGGGGAGCATATAGGGGTTATAAGGCATATCAGGGGGCAGGTTGACAAATAGGGAGGAATAAGGCATATCTGGGGGGCAGAGTGGCATATGGCAGTGGTATAAAGCATATCTGGGGGCAGAGTGGCATTTAGAGGATATAAGCCATATCAGGGGGGGCAGAGTGGCATATAGGGGGCAAAGTGGCATATCAGGGAGGCAGAGTGACATATAGGGGGTATAAGGCATATCAGGGGGGTATAAGGCATATTTTGAGGGCAGAGTAGCAAGCCTTGGGGCAGATGTGCATAACTGGGGGCAGATTGCAAAAAAAATAAAAGGAAATAAAAACAAAAATGCATTTTTCTCAATCATAGTAAATATGAAAATGTTTGTACATGTGAATTAATATTTACTAATAAAACTTTTTCTTATAGGGTACTCTTATGTTCAGGTTTTTTCCTTTTTTTCTAAATTAATATTCAAATTTTGAGGGGTCGTCTTATAATCGAGCAAATACGGTATATATTGGGTTTTTTCAAGACAAGAAGGGCTATAAACTATGATGAAAAATTGAAAAAAACACCTTACTTTCATTTGAAACATCTTTTACTCATCTACAAAAGCTAATGAAAAAACCTAAATAGATTTTACTGTTTGTCCTAAATTTAGAAATACCCAATGTTTTTATGTTTTGCAAAAAGTACAATTAGCATATTGTTATCTCAAAGCCAATTTTTCAGAATTGGTCATTCTGCCCCATGTGCTATTTGGGACACCTTTGAAGCAAGTCAGTTAATTTTACCCTCATCAAACCATATATTTTTGAAAACTAGACACCCCAAAGTATTTCAAATGGTAATATTTTAACTCTTTCCATGCACTTATTCTACTACCCGCCTTTGTCAAATTTTTTTTTGTCAAGTTTTTTTTGTGTTTTCCCCCCACATACATTGTATTTTAGGTATGGATTCACATCTCCTGGTATATGCCATTCTCAAACAACATCCCAATATGTGTTCAGCAACATCTCCTATGTTGTCAGGATTTGGCCCCAGCTTTGCAAACTGCCAGACGTGGCCGCCCCTTTAAGAGGTCTGTCTGGAGTTGATCTCCACTCCACAGCTTGCTGTTTTGTTTGTGTATCTGTATTTTATGTACATTTGCCCTCTTTTCCTTATACATCTGATGATTGAACCAAAACTAGCTGAGCAAAAAAAGTCATCATTGATTGCATTCTACACTCATTTAACCCCATGACCTTCCAGGCACGTCATTTGTCATTAAGAAGATGCATTTCCATGATGTGCCAGGCAAGTCAGTTGGCGCCAAGGGAATAAATAAAACAAATGAAACAAGATCAATAACTATGATGTGATAACTGAACTAAATTTGTGTGTTTTCCACTCATGAACATACGGGTCTGAGAAGACCCCTACAGCATTTGCAGAGCCAGCGGTGGAGCTGACTGATGGTAAGTTGATAACATGAAAGCAGATATGTTCGGCTGAACACATCTCCTGCACAGAACATTGCAAGGAGCAAAACAGGGGCAAATGTATTTGGGGGCATTCTTCAGAATCCCCGTATACCATTGTGAAAGGGACACAACAAAATGTTTAAGGAACCTCACAGCTGTCATATGAATTAAAGTGTATATGATGGCTGGAGTGTCCCTTTAAATCTACCATTATGTAATTCTACCTATTCTTGGCAGAAACATACAGTATATAAAATATACAGTTGGCCTGCAATGTAGACTTTGCAAATGCAATACTGTTCTTAATGCTTGTAAAATATGGAAGAAAATAGTATTATAGTAACAATAATTATGTATCTTACTATGCACATCTTCAACTGCAATCTACTTTTATTTCAGGGGGTTATGAAAAGTACTTTAATATTAACTCTTTAACAAATGATGAAAAATAAAATATTCAATGTAGTAATTACACCTGCCCTTCTCCTTCATGGTTGGACGATTCTAGAAGCTGATTAGCTACTTAAAGCAGCCAATCAGAGGCAAGAAAAGGTATCCAATGGGAATGTATTCCACATCTGCACATGGGTGTCTAAACAAATACCCTCACGCAGTTAGTGCTGTAGCTGACTGGAAGTGAGTAATTGGGGGGGAGTAGCTGCGAGTAGGGAAAGGGACAAATGCATATGGGGGATTCTGAAGAATCCCCACATGGATTTGCAAAAGTAACACCATGACATTTTAAAGGGACCACTCAACTAAAATGCATATAATGGCTCAATATTTAATTCTGCAATAATTTTTGAAATTGATATATGTAATTGTAATATCAGGATCAAATATTAAGAGAGAAGACCCACATATATTTTGTGTCAGTCCATTCACCAAAGTCAACGTAATTAGTTTAATTACAGCTCTAATAGCTGACCAAACTTGACAAATCAAATTTTAGAAACAGCTTATCTATTCATTATAATATAATGACGCAAACACACATTATTCCCACCTAGTTTTATCCATAAAAATATATATACACTTTTCATCATCAGTTAATTTTCTTCACCATACATTTTATGATTATGTATACAATTTTTTAACCTTCTTGAAATCAATTATAATTGTTACACAATACAATCAAAGGTCTGGTCAAATGCCTGGTCAATGTTTGAACTGTGTACTGTGTTTAGTTGGATGATAACATATAGAGCCACACTCGTGGTGCCTGCTCTGGCAAGTGGCAATGCCTGTACTAAGTACTACATAAATTATCACCTTATTAAGTTCTGTTATGGTTTGCATTGGGAGGAAGTGTAAACCTGATTCTCCTTGGAGACTCATACAAAGAAATAGAAAGTGTTTTTTAAATGAATATTGAGGTCAAGGATCACTGACGAAACCTGGAGTTTTAAAAGAAGCATAGACAGAGGAAAATTTTGTTTTCCATTCATAGTAACAAAACAAAACGCTCTAATAGAACATTATTAGCCACTTCAGCGATCTTGCTTTCGAAGGGTGAGTCCCATGGAAAAATATTTTCTTCAAGTATTTCTTGAAGTGTACAGTGATATTGTATACTTCTTAAAAGTGTGGGTTTAATTTCATTGTATTCCAATAAACTTCCTTTATCTATAGACCTTTGGGTCACCATTGAAGGCATAAATGTAATATTTTGGTGACATTCACTTCTACTATTGGCCACACCGATCTCAAAGTTTACGGCAGTGCTAATTAAGGGTTAATTATAAACCCTTTAAGAGGATATTGAACCTGCCCGTGCCCTGCATGCCCCCTCCCCTTGCCCTTCCATCCTGTAAAAATACAAATTGCCCTTCCTATGCCTCCTATCCCCTATAAAGTGGGATTGGGGTTAGAATTTAATTTGTGAAAAATGAAATAAACAAACCTTAAAAACTATCCAACCCACCTCTATGCACCCCAGATAGGTAGGCGAAGTCCATCCAATTCAGACCCTTTCCTAGTAAAGTTCTTCCACATTTTTCTTCTGCAATGACGCTTCCAATTGAATTTTTAAATAGTTCCTGGGACTGTCTGCTGGACAGAAAGTATTAACTCTATTTTGGGGCCGAGGATGATTAATACATATTTTAAATTGTATTAAGGCTCTTAATGACTAGTTACACCTGTAAATTATAAGCAATGTTATCTCAGAAGCATACATATAGGGAGTTTATTGATTAAAGGGGTTGGAAACTGAATGCTGCTTGTTCAACTCATTGACCTCTTCGTTAGATGCTTGTCTATGTGAAGCCTCCATAATGTGTCAGGACATGTACATGATATGTATGCCTATCTTGGCTTTTTAAAAGTATAAGAAAGATGTGGAAATGCATGGTATGAAGTTGCAAAGGGACTTCTAGCCTGGAGTGTTATCGGGTCAAGCACTAGCCCTGGTGCGTGAGCAAACTAGAAAAGGCATTTATTTAAATAGTTAATATTAATTAATTTAAACTAAATGAATTAACAGTGAATAAATAACAAAGCATAACAAAAGAACTACCAAAACCATAATGTCTCTACAGAAAAAAATAAAGACAGTATGAACCAATAGCTCAAACATATACTTAAACACATATAATATTGAATGTTTTTTTTGTTTTTTTTTTTTACAAATAAAATCTACTGGTGGCTCTCTAACCATATCCCCTATTGGGTTTTGGTATAGCAAAAAACATAATGAGAGTAAAACATTGTAGAGTTCTGATTATCTGCAACAGAGCTCTTGTTAAATGAGAAATGTGAAAGAGAAAATTTGCTGTTCAACTAAGAATTAATACTGTGACATCCAGTAGGCACCCATGGTCTCCTGAGTCTACCAGTTGAGATATAATACCATAGTACATAGCATTATACAGGGTTTTTGTTGCTGTGACTACCAGAAAATAATGTGAAGAATCAATTAACTATTTACCAGGACACTCAAATTATACACTTCGCAATAAAACAATAGAAGAAAACGGTATGTTCTTAAATTCATACTATCCATAGGAAAGCTAATATTGCCTGTAAAAAAGTTTTAGTTTAAGTACAAAAATGTCAAAGTGTCCATAAAACATAATGTATTTGATAGTATTATGAAATGTATAGTGGCATACCTAAATAATGATATTTTAAATATACATTCCAAAGTGAATTAATAAGGAGAAATGCACAGACACATATGTATATATATATATATATATATATATATATATATATAGGTAGGACATAGATGATTAATTGAAAATAATTCTAAAACAATATAAAACTGTCTAAATAAACAAACAAAAAAAATATTTAGACACTAAAAAAATGAATGCTACCCTGCAATTTTTTTTTTACATTTTCTATACGTGTTATTTAAATTAGTTCTGAGCTGTCAACGAATACATGTCTTATGTCTCTATAAGGACAGAATAAGATGAAGCATCTGAAAAAAAGAATGTAAATCACATAGTTTATGACTGGCCACCCAAGAGCTAGAAATGCAAGAACAGACAGAGTCCTTGTTGGGAGCAAAAAAAAACAGAAAAAAAACAACGTGCACGTGTATTATTCAGACACATCTACTAAAACAAATTGTGAAGATGATGTGACACTTTTGTTTGATTTATGCTGTTACTTTAGCTTCTAGATTTAACACTGAGTATGCAAGAATACTTAATTCAGTAAAAAAAAAATGATAATAGCTTCATGTGGCCTTTTAAAAATAATCAGCGAGTGACCAGGATTTTTGTATTTTTGCTATATTTATTTTTACTTATTATTGTATTTTTATTTATTATTGTATTTTTATTTATTATTGTATTTTTGTATTTTTGCTATATTTATTGAAATACTTTTTTCAACAGAATTAAGGCTATTACATAATACATGATACATATTTTGTAAAATTGTCTTATAAATATATAAGGTATAGGTAAATATTTTCATGCCTACCGATGGTCAGAGGTAACTCCTATTGTTTTACTAATGAAGACCCACCAACCGTCTATATATGTGTAAATGGTATACTATGTTCTTTACAACAAAAGCAAACCTTTTTTAGGATACAGTTCTCCTTTATTAACCCCTTAAGGACAATGGGTGGTCACTAAATGGTGGTCCCATTGAAAACAATGCATTTTGAGCCTGTACATGTATGGGCTGTCATTAAGGGGTTAAACGTGTATATTTTGGTTAGTAGAAGCATTATTAACCCCTTCAGGACCGGGATTTTGATACTAACGTGTCGCTAAAGGACCAGAGCCGTTTTTGTGTTTTTGCCATGTCTTTCTTCAACTGTAATTTCTCTCTTATCAATTGGTGCACCCACACAAATCATATATTGTTTTTTTCAGCACAAGTAGGGCTTTCATTTGAAACCATATTAAGCTGGGTAGTACATTGTTTTGTTTGAAATAAACTGGAAAAAGTGGGGAAAAAATGAAAAAAAAGCATTTTTTTACAGTTTTGTATACATACAAATTGTACACACATTGAACCAATGGGAAAAAATTATCCCAAATATATTCATTAAGTTGTCCTGATTTGGAAACCACCCATCATGGCCAGGATTTTTATCTATTTTGACCAGTATAGGGCAAATATTGCAAGGCATGCATCACGTTTTTGAAATGCAATTTTTTTCAAATTTGGCATGGTAGTCTAATAACTGCAATAGTTGTCACAGATACTGATTATCCCCCCAAAATTATATGTTTATGAACAGTAGATAAGTCAAGGTGTACAACTAGGGTCATTTTGACACTTTTCAAACAGGGATTTTATCGCCAATTGCTGCCAAATTTTGAGGTATTTTTATATTTTTTTGGGTTTTTTTGCATATGTTGCAATGTTGCTTTAGATTTTATATTATATTTTGTATAGAATATGTGCAACTGCAGAACAAAACACCAAATTGTGTTCACCAACATCCCCCGGTTCCAACAAGGCCTCACATGCATGGTTCATGCATTTTTTGAGGAAGCTATGAGGGCAAAACTGGAACATGCGCATTTTAGTTTTCAAATTTGGAATTTTCAGAAATTGGTTTCCTGGGCCCATATCCCATTTGGGAGATTTTGGAAGCCCCCCGCTGTAAATTACCCCATAAAAGTATATATTTATGAACAGTAGACGAGTCAAGGTGTTCAACTAGGGTAGTTTTGACAGTTTTCAGCCAGCCATTTCTTCACTGATGTCTGCCAAACTTCACAGGGAAATTATTTTATTGCATTTTTAACGCATACATTTCAATGTTGCACTGAATTTCTTGCACACCATAAGTGCAACAGTGGAAGAAAACACCACATTTTGTTCACCAAGATCCCATGATTCCAACAAGGCCTCACATGCATGGTTCATGCATTTTTTGAGGAAGCTATGAGGGCAAAACTGGAACATGTGCATTTACATTTTTTAAAATATTTTTTTTATCAGATTACTTGTAAGTGACAGGTTTAGGCCGCTGACATCAATCAGGGAGACCGATCAATAATCAGCGACTTAAAATGTCACCGACAAGTGATCAGGTAATAATTATAATTTTTTTATTTATTAATAATTTGTGTTTTTTCATAATTACCCTAGATGACCCCTCTCTCTTTGTAGAGCAGGGTCATCCATGGGCTGCCATAATGATCCGATCACTCCTATTGGCCAGGAGCGATCTGATCAGCCCAGCATTTGACCTGGAAGCACCCTGGACTTTCAGGTCAGTGCTGTTATTTTTTTTTTATTATTATTATTTTATTAATTTATTTATTTATTTTTTATTTTTTTTTATTTTTCTTTATTATTATTATTTTTTTATTTTTTTTTAACTCTTTCAATGCTGATGCTCCATTGAAGCACAGCATTGACTGATATTTAGTCCCCACAAGCTTGTGGGGACTAATATTAACCCCTGCAATGCTGCGATGGGGGGTCATACACAATCGCAGCATTGAAGGGGTTAATTGAGGAAGAGGGGGGGTAGGGGTTAACTGAGCAAGGGAGAGGGTGGGGGGCTGGTCTCCACACTCATGTGGAGACCAAAGAACCCTGTCTCCCTGTCCCTGAAGCTGCCTCTGGCAGCTGGGACACAATCTCCAATAGACTGGAGATTGTAGGGGAGGAGTCTCTCTGATCAGTCCTACAGGACTGATCAGAGGACTTCTGGGGGGTCGTTTTTGCTGTTGCTGGTCTGCCTGGGCTTCCAGGCAGACCACCAGCAGCAGAGCCCCCTACAAAACGGAAATTAACCCCTTCAATGCCGCGATCGCGGCATTGAATGCCGCGATCTCGGCATTGAAGGGGTTAACGCTGCACTGACGCTCTCATGGAGCAATCAGGCAGCAGGGGGGTGTTGGATCAGGTCCCCACACTTGTGTGGGGACCCATTCAACACCCCCCCCTTCCCTGAAGCTGCCTGTGGCAGCTGAAACCGCGATTGCAGATTTTTCTGCAATCGCTGTTTCTGCCTACAAAATCACTCCGTGGGAGTGATCGTAGGCTTGGGGGCGGGTTTAGACAGGCTGTGCTGTCTGCCCAGGAGTCCTGGGCAGACGGCAGCAGCAGCGCCTCCACGATCACCGCGATTGTGGTGATGTGGGGGCGTTTTTTGGAGGAGACGTACCTGGTACGTCCCGGTCTACCGGTGACTGTTAACCAGGAAGTACCAGGTACGTCCCGGTACGGAAGGGGTTAAACACTCATCTACAGACACCAGACACGCCAGAAGGCTTGTTTTTCCCTCAGAAATCTCATGGTGCTGCCACAACCACAAGGGATTCTGGGTAGACGCATGCAAATAAGGTCAACTTATTATCACCTTTTGCCTTTATATCCACTTTATACATGGGTCCCTAGATGAGATGTAGATGAGTGTTTGATAATGCTTCTACTACCCCCTTAATTTTAGTGGAAGGGTTTTCCATCACCTTTACCCACCATAATTTATGTAATTATATTTTGGTTAAAATCACAGTTTCTTCTAACTTTTCATGAAACATTGTATAAATGTATGGCCAGGGGCACCATCAGTCAATCCGATTTGAAAAGTCAGTCTGGTACCTGACAGGGTTGCCATGGAAGCCTCCACAAGTACTTGCCATATCTTTTATATGGACATGTACATGATATTTAGGCCTATATTGGAAGTCTAAAAATTATACTTTTGGAAAGTTTATTAATAAATAGAAATGCACAGAATTTGTAAATAATATACTATGTTCTTTACGACAGAAGTAAAATGAATTTAATGTACAATTCTCTATAAAAATTGGTATATATTGTTCTTAGGCATCCTAGTTTAACAACAAACAAATGTTTAACTTGTGAACTCTTATGGTCTCTAAAGTGCACTTCAGGTCAATAAAATTAATATATATGGCAAGTACTTAAAATTAGATTCATGCAAAATTCATAGTTTGTATGTTTTTCTTTCAGTAGCAAAAAAAATTACATATGTGAACGATGCCCAGTAATTTAACTTAAAATGCAAAAGTTTTTCTATATGTTTGCCTTTTTATGATATTCATAAATCCAGCAATCTCCCATTTTGAGCACTAGCCTCTATCAATAAAAGTATGTTTTTATTAGGATTTCCACATTCATAATTATTCTCCTCATTTCTCTGCTGTGAAAAGACAAGCTGGTATTTCATCGCTCAGGAGAAGTTAATAATATGGTAGGCAAAACATCAGGAAAAATTATAATGAATGGGGCCATACAAGACTTAGGGAAACACATGTTACTGTTATGAAAGGTTCTCAGCATAAATCCGACAATTTTCACAAAATTCACAAGTGACTACCAATTTAATGCATAAACACTTAATGGATTTAATGGTAATTCAGGTTTAAAATAACACTATCAGGGATTATTTTTTGTTTTATTATATTTTACTTTTTTTTCTCCCATATAACCATGTACCTTAAAAATCTGATTTTAGAAATGGTGTTGCTTGAGGCAACAATAGCTGTGTTCTGATACAAAGATTTACAGTTGAAGAATAAGTGATGGGAACAAAAATATGAATAATACAAATGATTTTGGAAAACCATATTTTTCGGATTTTTAGGATTAGCACAAATCAGTTTCTCGTTAAAAGTGACTAATTGCAACAAATGTTTCAAGTCTTAAAATTCTTCCAAAATTTCTGAATCTCATTCCTATTTTGTTAATGGTTGACATTTAAAAAAAAAACACCACTTTGATGAAGAGTAGAGAGAATATGTTCAAAGAGAAAATGCAATCATTTCCTTTAAAATTCATTTCAATTAAAAAACAATCTAGTTATTCATCCTCTTCAGGACCAGGGCTATTTCCATGACTTTCTTTAACGGTAACTTCCCTCTTTCTCAATTAGTGTAACCACACAAATTATACATGATTTTTTTTCAGCTTGAGGCCATATTCATATATGCAAGACATTTTTTTGTATAAATATAAATTTACATTTTTTACTGTTTTATTCCATATATAAATTGTAAACTGTCAATGGGATTTTCATCTATTTTGGTAGCTATAAGCACATTTTAGAAGGTATGCCTCACTTTTTAAATCTTCATTTAAAAAAAAAACAATAGGATGGGACTCAGTAGTGGTGAGAAATCCCAAAACCCTGCTCAAAAACTATATGAGCTATATGTAGCAGAAAAGAACACAACTCTTTTTTCACTAGGACCATTTTGACTCTTTTCAGACTGCCATTTCCTTACCAATCTCTTCCAGAGTTGGTAGGAACTATTTTTATTACGGTTTTCACACATACATTGCAGTGTTACTTTAGATTTCTTGTCACAATATGTGCAACTGCAGAGAAAAACCCACCAGTCTGTATTCATTAACATTCCCAGAGTACAACGATCTACAACATTCATAGGTTTGGTTTGAGGGACGCTACAAGGTTGAAACTGGAACATGCATATTATGGTAATCTAACATGTAGTTTATGTCCCATTTAGGACAGTTTAGCAGCCCCCCAATTGATTTTACATCCCTTAAAAGCAAACAAACTCCAGGTGACAGGTTGCTATGATTACTAGAAATCCTTTCCTGGCACCCAAGGTTTTTCAGGACAAGGAGGTAGCACTGGCCATCAGAAATCCCCCTTCCTCGATTGGCTGCAGGGGAGTGGTGGGGAGGGCATTGCGAGGCGCCCAGGAGGATCGCGTAATGTGCATCATGTGACCCCAAGGTAGGTGTTTGTGCATATGTTAGTATCACAGACAGTATGTCTGTGCTGTACTGTACTGTCAGAGTCAATGTGACTCTGTGTATATGTATAATGCTAGATTTTATGTGTGTGTAAATGTAAACTGCCAGAGTCAGGGTGTCTACTGTTAATGCTATTACATGACCTCTCTTCAAAGGTCTAGCTCATCTAAATTATTGTAAAAGGGCCATAAGCAATGGAATATAAATAAATCATGATATTTCAGCAGTGGCGTCGCTACAGGGGGGCAAGGGGGGGCAGCCAGGGCAACCGATCTTACGTGGGCCGCACCTCGAGCCCTGCTGCTTACCTGTGGGAGGGTCTTCTGTACTGCATAGAGGAAGCGGAACCTAGCAGAGTTCACGTGACATCACATGACTCTGCTCCAGTCCTGCTTCCTCTGTGCAGTACCAGAGAACGCAGAGGGAACGCTGTTAGCAATCACACTCCTATCATGCCAAGTCAGCCAGTACATGCTGAAACCTAGCTAGCTGCCCCCCTTGTGTATTGATGCTGCCAGCAGTATGGGGTCTACACATCACTTACAGCCACCCTGTACCAGCATGTACTGGCTGACCTGGCATGATAGGAGTGTGATTGCTAACAGCAATCACAGCAAGCAAAGTCCCATCATGCCTAGGTACCAGCAGTTACTGGTTGCCTGGGTATGATAGGAGTGTGATTGCTGTGTGGGCAGTGTGGACGCCAGGGCTGGCTTTGGGGTGTGCAACCTGTGATCTATGCCTGTAATTTAGGGGGTTTTAAATATACCTTTTAATGATGTGTTTTTATGTGAATTCCAATTGATCTATACCTGCAAAGCTGGGTTTTTGCGTTATTCTGTAGATCCATATCTATATATTTCCATACATTATTTATGTATACTTGCAAATACAGTGTTTGTATGTCTTATTCAGTTGATTAATACCTGCAATGCTGTTTCCATGTATTTATTTGATCTATACCTGCAATGCTACGTTTCATATACTATTGTATACCTGCAAATACAGGATTTGTATGTCTGATTCTGTTTATTTGATGTATACCTTCAGTGCTGAGATCACAAGTGAATTTCAGTTGATCTATACACGCAAAGCTTGGTTTGTGTGTTAATGTGTTGATCTATACCTGCTATCGGCAACTGGGGCTAATATTAATATATATGGGCAGCAGGGGCATCAATACACAAGGGGCAAAAACACTAAGGGGGTATCAACGACAATGCAGTGTGAAAAATCCATCCTAATGTAGACGTCTGTGACATAGATTGTGTCCTGCTGTTTGTGTGTTTTTGGTTATCAGTGTAGCAGAGCCTGTCCTTGGGTGTGTGTGTATAGGTGTTGGTGTGGCAGAGCCTGTCCTGGTGTGTGTTTGGGTGTTGGTGTGGCAGAGCCTGTCCTGGTGTGTGTGTTCAGTTGTCAGTGTGGCAGAGCCTGTCCTAGGGTGTGTGTTTGGGTGTCAGTGTGTCAGAGCCTGTCCTGGTGTGTGTGTGTGTTTGGATGTGGGTGTGGCAGAGCCTGTCCTGATGTGTGTGGGTGTCTGTGTGGCAGAGCCTGTCCTGGTGTGTGTGTCTGGGTGTCCGTGTGGCAGAGCCTGTGTTGGTGTGTGTGTTTGGTCATCTGTTTCCTGGCACTTAACTTACAGTAGGAATTATTTAATTTATATTTATCCAGAGATAAAATGCCCTCCTGAAGTTGTAGTGACTTCAGGGGACAAAACGTTCAAGGCCCTGAAATCATTTAGTGGAAAAGTTATTTATTGTGTTATAATATTTATTTCAAGGATTAGTCGCACTCGATTGTGGCTTCAGGCTTCCCATGTTGAATGATCAAGTATTATTTTAGCCCAATAACAAAAGTATAATTCCATAGCACATTACTTTTGGAAATTATTAATGCCCCCCCAGTTTGACTGTGGTATCTTGTGTGCCCCCCCTATATATTGTTTCTAGAGTCGCCACAGTATTTCAGTGTTACCTCCTTAACTACGTGGGTACCATTTTTGGATGTCTTCTCCCTGGGCCAAAAAGGGAGAAGCCACTTCCAAGGGATGGTGGCTTCTTCAATAATTTGCTGAATGGGTCTTGAAAAAGTAAGTGATGAGTTTGTTTTTTTTTTTACCAAAGGTTTTGAGTCCAAAGGGAGTGATCAGACAGAGGGTGATCAGAAGGAACCCACTCCCTCACCAGATTGACTTAGGATTTAGTTGTTTGTAATGTTACCTCTCCTTCAACCCTCAGGGCAGGAGGGAGGGTTTTGGTATGGGGTCTGTGCCCTCCAAACCTTTTTTAAAAACCTTTTTTACTCCTTCATCCCAGTGGGCAGTGGTGGGGAGAAAACATGTCTGCTAAAGGCTTTAAACTTTGTTTGACCCCCATCTACTGGGAATGGAATAGGGGCATTCTTGGGGTCGGTGCCTCCCATAGGTTAATTTTATGATTGTATCATTCCTCCGAGCAATATACCCTCAGTTTAAATTACCCATTGCACCACCACCTCACTTTACAAAATTATATTGTTGGGGGTTACATGCTTTACACAATCTAGACAAGGACATGCAAATTCTAGAACATTCATGGCTTTGTCTGAAGCTCACAAAATTTTTGTTTGTGTACCTTCGGAAACAACTAGCTTACTAGTGAATATGTAAGTTACTTAGAGAGTGTTAGCACATGAGGGCCTGATACTTCAGCTAAGTTAATCGTTAACTATACTGATCACTCAACAAGTGAATAGATCACTCTATCTTTTATTTCTTAGCATATACTTTTTTTTGCAATATTAAGTCAAACATAATAATATAATATTAAAATCCAAGTATAGTAATTGTATTGTAATGTATTGTGGAATATGTCTTCTATACATTTTTTATCTTGTCTTACTCACTCAACTACAATAGGGGGGATGGGGGATCCAGAAAGTTTTGTATTAAAATCTATCCCAGGAGAGTTAGCTTCAACTCGAATATGATAAGCAGCTAAATCAAAAATCTTGGGAGAAGACTAGTGATATTTTTCTGGATGTTTGCTGTACAAAAAATGGTTGTCAATTGGTGAATGATTTTTTTAAAGTCTTGTACAGCCTCCATTTAAGAAATAACTCATTGGGAGTGCCAGGTAACAGTTACCAAGGTTGGTAAAGTAAATAAATGATGCTCCCTGCAGTAGCACACTCTCTTCAGTGAAAATAGGGCACCAGTTAGGCAACACTGCTAGCTTCCTATGCTCAGGAAATAAATTAATAAATTGAATGAAGACCATGTCATCCCTACATTTATGACAACATTCAGGGTGCATATCATCATAGATATTGCAAATGATCAATATTACTGCCTTAATTTTTCATTAAGACAATGATAATTATGACAAATCTATGACCTAATATGGATGAGTTTGTAATCACGATCCTTTGCAGGAAATCAAATGTTTACTTGAGTTTATTATAAAAGGGTCTGGGTATGAGCTGAGGGACTTTTATACCTCATTGCAATGGTATTACAATTTGCTTACATCTTCCTGCTGGCAGCTGAACAAACTTTTATGAAACAAGACAATTACACCTTCGGGAGCAGCAATTGTAGGCCAAGCTATAAATAGGATCAAGACATAAAGCATATTTTGGCCCTTCTGTTGATGATAATACATCAGCTCTGGCAAACCTACTGAACAGGCACACTCCTGTTACTGACGCATAAAGTAATTAAACTAGACTTGTCAAAATTGTCTGTGTGAACAAACTAAGCACTTTTCTGGCACCTTGGAATATTACCCCTATAGAGAACAAAGTTTTTTTTAGTGATGTCATCATTTGAACTGGGAATGATATCATTTTTGACATAATTAATGCAAAATTAAGAACATATGGACAAGCATTAAGAAGTATTGAATGTTAAAATCGAGTCATAGTTTCCTTGGGAACTGTCTGTTTTCTTCATTTTTTCATCGTTATTAATTTGTTACTGGCATTGGTATTTTATAGTACAAACGGGGATCTAATTTCACATAGCCATACCAAATGCATCTTATTAAAAATAATGTTATACAACTGTACAATTAATAATAATAGATTTTTATCAATTACAAGCTACTTAATGTCACATCTTCAGGACCCGTTGCCACAGACAGCTGCCTGTCTGCTGGCACTGGGTCCTGAGCAGCGTTTACTAAGCCGGATTTGGACAGCTGCGCGATCACAGCCAGAAGGTGCGCCAGTGACGTGCAGCTGGGTGCGGTGCTTGATGGGCGCTGGAACTGCTCAGTACAGGCACCCTGTTGGGGTCTTGTTAATCTGTGTATTAAAGTTGGAATAAGTGTCTGCTGTTATTGACCCTTGGCTTACCTGACTACTGTCCTGCCTAGTGATTTTGATCTTGCATTGCCCTACCTATGCACCATACCTGGCTTGTCTGAATACCTGCACTGTGTACCAAACTCTGGCTTGTATGACCACCTGTTTAGTGTACTGAACCTTGCTATGTCTGACCATCCATTGTGCATTAACCCCTCACATTCTGCATCCCCCATCTGTGACTCCAGCCTGCAGAATACCTATACAGGTTTCTGGATCTGTCTATGCATTGCCTATAACACTTAGTACCGAACTTTACCTGCCTACACCAGAGCCTCCTCACTGCTGGGATCATTTAAATATCTGCCCACTGAACTTGAGGCTCCACTTCTTGCTAGGTGACTCAGGGCTGAAGAGCTTCTGGGGGAGTGTTCATTTGGTGATGGGTGACATGAAAATTAATATACAAGAATATATGTCCCTTGCTCCACCTCTATCTCATACCTCCCAAGTTTCCTTTTTGATGAGGGACTCTCCCCCTTTTCCACCCAATCCCCTCTATCCCCTGATGTCTCTGTATTGTACGAACTCAACATATTTGTTGGGTCTGAGTGCATAATGGTGTTCTACTGCCCTAAATGTAATAATACTCTGTTTATATATACAACAGGAAATGAGTTTAAATTGAATAATAGAAATAACATATTCTTCTTAGAAACAGCTGCTATCAATAGGGCACAACTACAGTCTTTGTAAAGTACCATCCTTTGGTTGAAAGACACTAGATTTTCTGTGTAATACATATTATTCACAATGTTAATTGCATGATTAAGTCCTAAAATATTCACTCCCGCATTCTCATGGGAATCTGGAGACAGTGGCAGCGGGTTGGCGGGGAAGTCGGCAGAGGGGGCGGCGCTTCCATGTGCAGCTCCAACGCCGCCTTCCTTGATGAATCCAATTATGGGAGACACGGAGGGCGGGGTAACAGTCGTTATGCATGATGTCATGCCCGGCATCCCTTTAAAACCCCCGAGTACCTTCATACCGGGGCTCAGATATTCTTCAGTGTGTCCCCTGCTCTTTGCTCCTGTCCCTTTGATGATCCTGCCTTTGTATCGCTGCCTACCTATTGACCTCAGATTGCCTCTAGATCCTGCCTCAGTTTATCTATTGTATATCTATCTATCTATCTATCTATCTATCTATCTATCTATCTATCTATCTATCTATCAATCATCTTTTTGTCAACAGTAATCAGCAGTCTAGCTAAACATGCACATTAAAACTAAACCCAGACACGTACAAAAATATATAACTTATTTCTTTCATTATGGCCTATTGACGTTTCAGCTTTACCACAATGGACCTATATAGCATAATCAGCGAAAAAAATGTTGCACCACTAGGCGACACAGGTATAAAACACCTATACAGAAGTGAAAGCATGCTTTCTTCCCTTACTTGTAAAAAAAAAATGCCTGCTGCAGGACAAAAATCTAGCCAATTAGCGAGACGTTAAACAAATCATCTATAGTTTGAAACAGATGGAGCTTTGTGTGAATTTTGCCACCAACTGATGCAGCTTGATTTGCTTATACTTGTGTAGTCTCTGAGAGTTTGGAGGGTCTGGAGGTGAATATATTATATGTTTAATTGTCTTGTCTGATTGCACGGAGTGCTTGTGGTTAGTGCCCATGGTAGTTAATTGCAGTCTTACCTCATCTGGATGGCCTGTAACTATATTTAGCAGAGACTTGTAGGAGCGCCATTAAATCATTACCTCTTAAGTAAAGTGCTGTTTGTGTAGAGTAGGTAGTTAGACTAGATGGATTTACACATTGGGTAATTCCATTAACTATTTTAATCAAATTTGTTTCTAAAGCTCTTTCTGTTTGATTATTTATTATTTGCTTTTTTTACAGTCTTTATAGCTCATAAAATAACCAGGTTTTGGATATTAAACATAATTGTGATATAGTCACTGCAATTATATTACCTGTTAGCAACTCCTATCAATGAATTTCAGCTATGTTGTTTATAAGCTGACAATAAATTTGAAAATGCATTTCTGCTATGTGGGTTGATGGAAAACATTACACTCTTTTTCTGTGGCCCCCATCAGTCAAAAAATAGTATTCCCTGGCTTAAAAGTGCTCAGCAACTGTGCACTTAATACATAAATAAGTAAATAATAATGATAACAATAATATATTATTTTAAGTAGTAATTTAATGTTTGACACACTAGAGTAAATTAAAAAAAATATATAGTTTAAGTTTAATATTTAGGAATATGAATGTATTTGTTTACAAAAAGACAGGTATATAAATATATGTGGGTATATAAGTTGTACTTATTGTGTAAATACAGTCATTGAATCTAACATTCATACAAGATAAACCTGTTGTTGGGCTGAGGGCACAGGTCTGAGACATAGAAGGGGACTTCTATTTATATTGTTTGAATCTAATATTTCAAACATATTTCATGATATATTGTTTATTTGGAATGCTGAATATAGAAAAAAAATCCATATCTGGTTAACAAATGTGGTTAAATATTTCAGGTAGGGTAGGGTGTCCATATTTTTCCATTATCTTGCCAAACAGATTTTTACCACTGCAAATATATTAGTAGCTAGTAAAATATGAAATGTGTTCTTAACCCCTTAATGACAAAGCCCGTACATGTACGGGCTCAAAATGCATTGTTTTCAATGGGTTTAGGGACCGCCCATTGTCCTTAAGGGGTTAATTAGAAGATCAATACGGAAAAGCTGGACTTGAGGAGTTACTGAGATCAACAACCTTCACAGCCTCACCAAATGTAGAACATGTCACCCTCTGTCTTATTACATATCCAACAGATATTAGTAGATAAGTGATTCTATTTGCTTAAAAAAGAGGGAACCATATACTACCTATGAAGAATGTTATATGATTTTTCCTGCATATTCAACCAACGGATCACTTTTCTGGTTCTATTTCATAACTCAAACCATATTTCAGGGGAAAAACATTTACCCTAGACTCTTTGCCATTAAAAAGGGATAAGGTTTTATGGTCCGTCTGGTTAATTTGTAATACCTCCATTATTTTTATCTAATTCTGATTTTATAATGTTTGTCAATAAAATCATCAACAATTTAATTTTTAGTGATAAGATTACATCTTATGAAGTTCCTAATTGTTATATAAGAATAACATTCTAAATAAGGAATGGAACAATTTTCTTCAAAAGTCAAGAATTCAAAAAGTTAAATTGTAGGACATCAATGGGCGTAGAGTGGGTAATGTAAATAGTAAAAGCTAGCATTTTTCCTATTTTGCTTAAGGTTTTGAAGATATGCTTCATAATCAGACTACACATTTCTAAGGTTTTAAAATATGCTGGATGAACCCAAAAATGATCAAGAGGGTTATAATTTTTGATCTGCTCTCTTTCATAAATATACTTTACTATTTTCAGATTTTTTCTTTAATGCCACAAACCAAGAAATGTAAAACACGTCTGTAACTTATGGAAGTCAGGGAACCCCCAACCCTCTTGTTTAATGTCTCTTCTTAATACATCTTTACTCATCCTTGATCTGTTTGATTATCATACATAGTTGAACCTTTTCGAATTCATATCAAGACCCAGTGATTTACCCTTCTTCAAACTTTTTATTGTGTTTCAAACTTCAGATAAAGAAAAAGAGTTGATTAAGAATATTTTTTTTGAAGACAGTTTTTTTTTAATCCTGTTTTCTCTGATTTGAATTTTAACTTGTTCTTAAGGATTTTATCTGCTCAACTACAGCTATAAAACCATTTGTGCCTCACAATTGAGATGGCTTTATTTGTTTTTTCCTTAAATCTAATCTTTATTTGGGATTGAATGTCATAAATCTCGCCAGCCAAACTAGAGGAGAGGTTTATTTTATTAAGGGTCTCAGATTCAGTCACTACACGGAAGATCAGCCCGGACTCCTCCCTGTCAGCAGAAGCTAGCCATCGCAAGCCATTACATAAAGAATGCCCTGTTGACGTCAACCGAGGGTCATCACAGGACAGTATATCCCCTGTTGGCCGATCACGTGAATTGCGTTCACCAAAGCAAATTTATGAGATATTTAAGAGCTATTTTTATTTATAAAAAACTAAATTAAATAATAAAAAAAACAATATGGTGGGATGCCAGCATATCAGTGATGCTAGTATGACATCACTGGCTTACATAACATTGTCTAGTGATCCCTAAGAATCTTTATCCATATTGCACTGAACAGTGCAAAAAAAAACAAACACTAGATGTAAACAAGTATAACCCATCACTCGTTCAGTACCCCCAAACCCCTTAAGCTATAAGTATTAGAAATACTACCCTATGGGGTACTATGTAAGGGATGAATATGGCCCTCTAAGAAAATATGTATGTGAGGTATGACTGTAATCAGGGGATGTTGCCATTAATTCAGTCATTGTCAACAGGGGCCCCTAATGTGTAAAAACAAATGTAAGAAAATTGCAAAACTTTGTTTAGTTTTTTTTTACACAGAAGCACTCACAATTATTTTTTTTTTGCATGTAAGTATGGTTTCAAATGAAAGTCCTATTTGTAAAAAAAAAAAAGTATGTATATTTTGTGTGGGTACACCAAATACAGAAAAGAGGAATCATAATTAAACCCACATATGGTAAAAATGGCAAAATTGTTCCAATACAAAACACCCATGGGATTGAAGGGGTTCAAGTTTTCCCTTTTTTCCTTTTCATACAAGAACCCAGTTTGATCGGATAACCTTTGAGTGGATTTTTTTTAGGCAGTGTGGACTAACTATCTCAGTATAGATTATAAATTAAAGGGTTAAATGTATTTAAGCAGTATTAAATAATAAAGTGTATGTACCCAGTGCTATAAAAAATAAGTAATAAAAAGTTCCTTGATTCCTATAAAAAATTCTAAGTACCTGTCATAAGTGCCATGTAAAGTATTAGTGGCGGCAAAAAAATTGAGATTTTTTTTCAAGAAGGGGTACACAGTTCCTTCTGTTCCTTCATTTCCCGATTTTTCTTTCCCTTTCTTGCCTTTTTATAAAAATAATGAGAAAATACAGGTGAAATTTTCTGTGTAACTCAAATGAAAGTTGTATTATAATGTATAAAGATAAGATTCTAAAAACAATTCTGCCAAGAAGGGTGAGCCAGAATTCCTCCACAGCCATGTAAAAGACTCATTGCCCGATATCATAAACATTTGATTGCAGTTGTTAGGTTTAGGGGGCAATAACGTTTTCTCATGGGTGACATAGGTTTTGATTAACTCTTTACCTTCAATAAATGAAATGATCATTTGAAAGCTGCATTTTGTGTTGTCGTTTCCTTATATTAAAATTAGTTGGGTGATCTGAAACATATAAACGTGACAAACAAACACAAATAGAAGAAATCACCAAGGGGCAAATACTTTTTCACAGCACTGAACATGCATACATACATATACAGTATACATACAAGGGATATCACTGACCTTCCCAACCAGCCCATTCATACTAATGAGGGCTGGGATATGATGTCATTTTGCAGCGCTTAGCAGTGAGGACAACAGTCGTAGATGTAGTGCCTACATCTATCTAATGGAGATGGATTTCGACAATCCTAATACTTAGTCTCAATTTATAGACCTAAAATTGAAATTAGAAACCCAATAATTATCTATGATAATTAATCTGTTCATATACCATGTTCATGAATTGATACTTTTTTTTTTTTTTTTTTTAACTACGCGTAAGCAATCATTTATCTTTTGAGTTATGCATAACTTTCTGGCTACCAGAGTATCTTTTGCACATTTTTTGTGCCCATACTCAACTAACCTAACTAACTAAATAACAGTAAAAAAAAATAAAAAATAAAAAATGAATATGATGTTTAAATGATATCCTTAATCCATTAATATAATCTTATTTTGTTTACTAATTGTATGAAGCTATCATTAACTAAACAGTTGACCTTTGAGAGAGATTAGATAGAAGGAGAAGAATATTTTCAAATACCAACCTAATCCAGTCAGTGACCATTTTGTGGACGAGACAATGAAACGTCAGTCGCACTTTTAAAATATATGAGAATATATGCCAACCTTCTACAGACATTAGCAGGTTTGCTATGGTATTTGCATTCTTTTTCTACCAAAATATAAAAATAATGATTGGGTTTTATGAATAAATACATTTTAAATGATTTACAAAGCACTGTTTATTCATGTACACACGCAGTGTTTAGAATATGTAGTAGTCAGTGAGTCTGGAGACATATTTATGTTGAGCTGTTTTGATTGGCCTCACCTCTGTAATAATTTATAACAGTTTCAATGTAAACCTGCTACTGAGAATGTCTAAAAGCCATCGTTTTTAGATGAACCCACAGAACTATTTTTTGCAATAGAATTTTTATAGTTTATAATTCCATATTTTCAAGATATTTTTCATGATGGAAAGTACAGCACATCTTTCTCTTCCTCCTTCTCTCTCCCTATATATATATATAAATATATATATATATATATATATATATATATATATACATATACACACACACACACATATATATATATATATATATATATATATATATATATATACACAACACAGTATTTTCTGCAATTTCATGTAAAAAATAATGATAGAGTTCTCCAAATTTTTAAAACCCACTCAAGGGTACTGAGGAAATTATTGGACCCTCCACCACATGTTGTTAAGTCAACGTTTATTATTCACAGTTTAAATGTTATACATGTAGTTAAAACCTCCTCGTGTTATACAAGTAGCTATGCTTTCATAAATTCACCAGCTGGAAACCTTTTTTTTCCCTATATAACCAAATGTTCCGTTTAAAGCAGAGTTTGGACCAATTTACCTAACAGGAAATCATTGAACTCCCCAAATATCTAAGTCGTTTCTGCTTCCTCTATGTTTACTGCATGGGTGGCTTTAAATCTGTTGGGGATGTAAGTATCTTCTAGGGGACGCTATCCTGCTTATCAGGGGCAGATCAAGGTATCATATTCCGCAGCGCTGTACAACAGGTAAACAAGACAACAAGTAGTGCATAACATAACGCTTTGACTTACAGAAACAATAAGTACAATAAGCTTTCATACAGAGATATCGCCGTATAAATATACACACTGACCGCCACAATCATAGATCCCAGCTCCTAGCTGCAGCGTGTCTTAGGCCCTTGCACAGTAACCATGATTCTTGTCTCCTTACAAGCAGAGAGTCAAGCAGCTTTAATTTACTAACGGCGATACATGACTAAAAAGTCAGGAGAGTTGAGAGGTATCTCCTGATTGGCTGAGACCTGCTTTACTCCTTTACTTCTCATTCTGGGACAATTATATCGATTATAGATTGACCACATGTCCCGGATTGCCTGGGACAGTTCCTAATGGGACTTTAAGACATGTCGCCGTCAGGAGTTAAAGGGCCGTGCGAGTGAGTCTATTGGTCGCCTGCAGGGGCCTCCTGCCAATTGGTTGATGCCAGAGGAGGCCCCTGCAGGCGACCAATAGAGTCGCTTGCACAGCCCTTTAACTCCAGACGGCGAACCTACGGATTTCCACTCCTGTTATCTACGCAGCATCGCAGGGGTTAACGGGAGCGGAAATCCGTAGATTCCCCGTCAGGAGTTAAAGGGCCGTGAGGAATGAGTCTATTGGTCGCCTGCAGGGGCCTCCTCTGGCATCAACCAATTGTTAGTCAGGTCTTTGTTATTGAAAGTCAAATTGACTTATACATATAGGATGTAGTGTTTCAAAATGCAAATAAAAAGACACCATTTCAAGTAATGGAGCACACTCCAGCTTGTCTGCATTGGTTTAGTTACAGTGAAATGTCATTTTCTATTATTTAAACCTCTTATCACAGTAGACTTTGGAATTGCTTCCTTTAAAATATATATGTATTAATTTCACCTAAATAATACATTTTAAATAGGATCAAGTCTACCTCACTCTCATCGTGAGCTGAGTACATTTTTTAGGAAACATAAAACTGAAGAAAAACACTCACTTTGTTGTTGCAGGCAAAATTGTAAGTCTCATTAATAAGCTCATTTTATTTAAATTGGTCATAGTAATGTTTTAGTAATCTAAAGTAATTGTTGTTGACTTAAAACGCTATATATTAGCCTAGTTGTCATTCTACATATTGTAACTAATCCAATAGTGGTTCCTAATTGCTAACAGACATCTCAGATACGGTCAGTTATCAGGCATTATTGTAAAAAAAGACCATTTTTGGAATCCTTGTGCCATTTGGTTCTGTGTAAATATATTCACGCTATGTCCGAATATATTGATATTTTACACATTTAATTTTATCGCGGTTTCGGATTCTGTGGCATTATTTAAAGTAATTTGGAAATGATACATAAAGTGCCACCTACAAGACTTTATTGTAACCGAATAAACATCCCTTGAACTTCACTGGGTAGGCTACCAGGAGCTCTCTCTCTTTGGGGGAAGGAGCTATGAGGGGTTAGGGCCTAGCCACGCATAAAGCAGGGCTAGCCATGCACAGGGGCTTGGCCATCACCAAATCACCCTAAACGGTCAATAGGGTGGGAAACTTTGGGCTGGGAAAAAAGGGGCCAAAGAAGCCCCAGGGAAGATGTGCTTCAACTTTAATGAGTTCCCAGGTATGCCAATGAATTTCTAGATTCATACGTGCCTGGATAGTAAGCATAAGCCTGTTGAACAAGAAGCCCCAGAATCCATCATTTCTACCATTAAGAAAAATATGTAATTGTGGTCGCAACATAACCAATGTAAATGTATTATGAATGTATTCTTTTTGTACACCACTGGGAGCAATGATCTTCCTGTCCACAAGATTTTGATGTTTATTTCACTTCAGAATTACTTTGATAGAAACTGATTTTGATTTAGAACATTTCCTTAACAAGGTGGTATATAAGTGGAACGGACTTCCAGCAGAAGTTGCACCGGTTTATACAGTAGGGGGTTTAAGTGTGCATGGAATTGGCATATGAATCATAATATATAATGAATATAACGCACAACAAATGCAGCTTTATTCCAAAACAATAAACATTTTGAAAAAAAAAGAAAAGCTACAGCCTTGGAGGTTACATTTCCTCTTCAAAGTCATCAAATCCAATCAAGAGATCTTCCCTTGTTTGTTATAAAAAGCTATATGCATACCCTTATGCAATATTTACCCCTGTGCCACATAATTTATTAGCACTGCATACATCTTAGATTTGCTTTATTGCAGTTGAAGGTGACATAAGTAAATGTGGAATTTCCATAACATGGATGAAAAGAGGATACTTCGCCCTTTCATGAGTTGTTTCTTCTCAGATGCTTTAATTTATTGCACCGAATATGTTATAAAGCACATTTCTGACTTCTTCAAGAAATCGGCAGATTTAAAAAGTGAGAGTAATTGCTCCTGACAGAGAGGAAAGTAGCTGTTTAAATGAGGTGTTTTGAAACAGTTTACTTTACATACTCTCTGCATGTGTAGGGATATTTATATCCTATATTGATTTGTTATTTTCAATAATGATTTTGTTTCTTCACAGGGATCGTGTGAAGTAAATGCAAAAAAAGTGTATATTTTAACCAAAATAATTACTTTTAATGAAATAAAGATAAAAGGGAGCGCCCTTGCCACCACCAGTCAATGCCCTTCTCTCCATTGAGTATCAGGACATTACATCATATACTGGTGCAGCTTCTCTTAAGGGTCCATGGCTCAGATACAGCATGGTATAGGGGCTGTGCTGGCTAGGTAGAGACCTCCATAGTATAGATGGGATGAGTAGAAGAGAGATATCTGATGTGAGTGATCACCTCAACCAGCACTTTGACCAAGCACTAGGGAGCTGGCTATGAAGCAGAGGAGCTCCCACCCTCGTAGACCTTCGATCAACATGGGCTTAGGCCCAGAATACACCACTGGCCTTAGTGAGATGAAATAGGTATGGGACTCATAGACCCCATTCTGTACATCACCTTCTATCCCATTCCCTGTGGAATTTGGGGGATATAAAGGAATGGAATAATATTGGATGGTAGGAGGTTAAAGTTAGGAGCGGTATGGACCCACTCTGATGCTCCTTTCCCTCCTATAATCCCTGTCCTCTGGGGTAAAGGGAGTAGTGTGTCCCAAAAAAAGCAAAAATAAACTTAAATAGAGCTTATCTATGACAGACTGTAAAATGGCTACTGGTTGCACACATATGTGGATATAAACCATCTTGAATGGACCCCACTAAAGTTTATGGACCCCATTCAAATCATTAGATGATGCAATGTACTTTCCAGTCATTTGGGGGACCTATATACATCCTACCATGCAACCAGTGGTTCTTAACCCCTTAAGGACAATGGGCGGTCCCTAAACCCATTGAAAACAATGCATTTTGAGCCCGTACATGTACGGGCTTTGTCATTAAGGGGTTAATAATCTATTGCCATTGGGAGCAGAATAGGTTACTTTTATTGTTTTTCTTTTTAGTAAGATGCTTCCTTTTTATTTGACCTCCTTTCACGTGGCCAAAGACAAGGACTTGATGGCTTAGCAGATCACTGGATGGGCTTTCAAGAGATAAGGTAAAATATGTTGTTTCCCACTAGCTGTACCTTTCCAATGCCAGGGTGCCTCTGGTAGAGATTATTTGACATTTATTTTTATGTATATTTTGTTGCGTCATACTACCTTGGAAGAGGAGAGGCCCAAAATATATCTACCCCACATGCCATTTTAGTAACTTTTAGTTTAGTAATTTTTTTTGGACAAGGGTTGGTGGTGAGCTTTCTTAGTGAATAGGCTGAAATGTTAAATAATATTCAGCACGGTAGGTGGCATGGTACTTCTCATTTTCTAGATTTGATTATCATACAACATTGAATCATATGTAAATACATAATCTGTTGTTTTTGGAATATTATACCATGTTACCATTTCCTTTAGTCAATATTTATTGTTCTTAGTAAAGTCAAAGGTATCTTGGTTTATGTGGGTGAATGGGTTAAGTGGACATAAAACCAAGGAAACAGTAGCAAAAGGTATAAAATAATTCACCCTTTAGGCCAACTCATTCTCAGGTCAAGGTCTGTGAATGTTACTTCTACTGGTCAAGTTTCTTTCCTCTCAGAGCTCCAAGGTAAGCGTACTTTGTGAGCGGGCTTGAAATACACAACCCCCTTGTGACTGCAAGCTGTAAAGCATTCTCCACTTGTGGTTTTCTTCAAATGAGCCTGCATGGAATATGTGTTTGAAAACACTGGAACTCTTTATTAATCAAGTACTTTGCTTGCCATGCCAGCATAAAGTTTCATTTATGTCAGAATTCCTTTAGAAGGGTTTGGAGCAGTGTCTCCAAATATATGGACTCTAACTGGAGAAATATATTTGGAATTGTAAATATAGTAATTGTAACACATATTTACCCATTTTGTAAAGTTAATGTACTCCAGTGTGTGCATTCTGGTTTGGGATACCCATGCCCTTCATAAGATTTATGTAATATGAATGGGATTACATTTGAAACATATACTTAAGAGTGCTTGGCTATTCAAAATGTGTGTTACATACAGAGCTATTACATCTATAAATTAGGCCTAATTACCAGAATAAAAAATAATCTGTTTTCTGTCAGTTTTATTCAATGTAAATTGGAAGTCATAACGTACTTTACAAGTGTCTCTGTTTCAGAAGAAGGGTTGAAAACCCAACATCTTCTATCCTTCTTTCTTCCCTTGATGTCCCTCTTTTCTAGCAGCTCACAATGTTTCATAGGAGTGAGTGTGTTACAATGATGTATATACAGTATAATATACAGTTATAATAATGTAATAATGTATATATAAGCAACAGAAATGTTGTATTATCAGTGCTAGTACACACAATAGATCTATTGCAATAACATACAAATTAACAACATTAAAAATAGCACACATAATACATAATATTACCAAAGCTTGCTTGGTATGAGTGTATCACACTTTACATCACCCTTCTACTAAATATTATTAATGCCACCAGGGAATTTGAATAGTTACCTAGATTTGTGTTTTTATTTGTTTCAACAAAGTAAGCTTTAAGGCTCTAAAATAGTTTGTGTTTACTATGATATTACATTAACATTACATAAACAGCAGTATTGGGTCAGTAAGTGATCCATCTGTGTATACATTTGTGCAGAGGCGTATCTAGTGAAAATAGCGCCTATGGCAAGCACTGAAATTGTGCCCCTGTCCAAACTTCCAAATTCACACTCTTTACTACCCCCTCTCCCTCCCTTGTCACTTTCTAACCCCTTTCCCTCCCCTTTCCTTACTACCCTCTTCCTCTCCCTCTTTGTAGTTCTCTCACCTTGAGGTCCAGCGACGGGAGTCTTCTGTCTTCCTGCATCGCTGCGGTGCCCGCTGCTTCACTGCTGAGCACCGTAATATGACGTCATATTTCAGTGCTCAGCAGTGAAGCAGCGGGCACCAGCGTGCGGCTTTTAAACGCTGTCTTTTTTTTAATTATTATTGCTAGACGCCCCTCTCTCTCCTTCGCATCAAAAAAAAAAAAAAAAGACAGTGTTTAAAAGCCGCTCGCTGGTGCCCGCTGCTTCACTGCGGAGCGCCGAAATATAACATCATATTACGGCGCTCAGCATGAAATGCCGGCACCGGGACGGAGGTAGAGGGCTCGTGGAGGAGAATGAGGGGCCGCAAGCCATTGCTAGGCGCCCCTCTCTCTCCTCCGCATCAAAAAAAAAAAAAAAAAGACGGCATTTAAAAGCCGCTCACTGGCGCGCCATAGCTGCCATACCCTTGATACGCCTCTGCATTTGTGGTGTTCAAGATCTCAAGCCCTATCATCACTCTAGTGTTCCCATATCTTACTCTACTGCAGTATCTCAGCGTACAATATATTAGATAAAAAATAAATGACATAAGATGTTCTTGCAAGAAAGTAAGAGTATGCCAGATGGTACAGATAGAGATATAACATTTACCAGAAATCGTGGCCAAAGGCATCAAGAGCGGTGAAATATTATACCTAAAACTATAGAGTAGCAGATGATGTCATATCCACTTACACCATATAGTACAGTCACCAGAAGAAACAAGTCACATAGACCTTGTCCTCCCACCACTTGGGGTACTTAGAAGTAAAGGGGTATTTTTTTTTTTTTTTATTAATTGAATGTTTTACACCAGTGTTAATTGTCTCCATCATCTCAAAGCACAGACATAAAACTATGTATAAAGTAGCAAGTATCAGAACCGTAACTTCAGCAAATTTCTTCATATATAAAGTACATTAGGAGTTTTGTACATTTTAGAATGAGAGGAGAGGTTTTTTTAGATTATTATTATTATTATCTTTTATTTATATAGCGTCAACTATTTACGCATCGCTTCTTATAAAACATATACACCGATACAAGCTTACGCTCTAGATAAGCTCAAGTATTGTATAAACCTTACTACACTATAGTAAACAACAGGATGTTTGTTCTTCAAACCCTAGGATGGGTAGCCAGGGTAATATTAAGACCATCCTATAAAGAGGAGGTATCAATGAAAAGTCTTTAGAAGTCTATTTACTCTAACACAAAATAATTAGCAGTATGAATGGTGCCCTACATAATATTATTGACTCCACTAACACAACAAAATGAATTCATATTTTAGTACAGAAATAGCTCAAATAATTTAGAAATGCGAACATTTAGGCACTAGCCAATATTCTATCTACACTTTCAAAAATCCTATTGCAAAGCTAGTAAATTTGGTATCTGTCATATTTAAAAAAATAAAAAAGAAACAACTATGCAAACAAAAAGAAACCATAACATTCACCACAAAAAAAAATGATATTTTGGGAGATCCCCTTGTGCAGCTGGCAGCTGGGTATGGTCCACATCTTTTACTAATAAGAAACCCATTCATGATTTCCCACAAAAATCTTGGGATTAATTTCTGAATCCAAATAAAACAAATGGGGAATCTAACTAGCAAATTCTAAATAAATATACCTGTTTGCAGTTAATATTTATTTCAGCATATTTAAGTTAATATAGCTTTTCTAAATCTTTTAGATTATAAAATCAGTTGAGCAGAGCCCTTCGAAACCCTTTTGTTTCTGAAATTTGCAAATTGTTATACGATGCACGACTCGTTTTACCGTGTTTTCCACGGTCATTTACGTGTGGGTGGGCTCTACAGCATGTATCGATAATTATCACTGATGATGAACGATGTCATTTGTTTTTTTAACACTCTATTAAGTTGACACTATCAAATTGTAAACACATATTTTTGAAAATATATTCAAACATAAAATATATATCCAAATATAAAAGTTAAAAGCAAAGCTCCCAAATCATTGACTCTGTTGTTAAATGATTCCCATTCTCTCACCACAAATTTTGAGCTCTCTACATACAAAACTAATCAAGCTATAAACTGCATAATAAAAATAAAATATATTCATTGGGTAGTAAAACAAAAAAGTAAACTTGGAATGGTTTGGCCTTTCTCTTTTACCTCTTTTATCCGTTATATTGTTGCAGTCTTTCTTAGAAAAAATCTGTTAAAGTACATATAACAACTCAAATGAAACTCACAACAGTACTTCTCATTCTCAACCATTTGTGCTTGTGAATGAGGCCAGTTCTAAGACGTTCACTATAATTCAGTTTAAATGTGACTCAGGGTAAAATATTACATTTTACAGATATAAAGTGCTTTACATTGTGTTTATAATAATAAAATAACAGAAATAAAGGAATGTAGGCGTATTAATGCAGATCCAGAGAACAGAAACAAAGATGATTGCTTCCTTAGAATACACGAATGATTTCTAATACACGTATGTATTAATTATATTTATTTGCATGGACTCCAATGCTTTTTACCACATCCAAAATGGACTCCAATATGAATTAAAATAAAGAAATGTAGGGGGCTAGACCGTTCCTTTAAGGCTGCCTGGTGAGCATTAACCATAATGTCAGAAGATTAATATTTGAGAGAATTAATGCTAGTAATGCAGAATAAAATAATATTTGGTTATATACCTTATGTATCAGGCAATCCAATAATATTAAAACAAGTGTGTCTTTATGACTGTGGCCCAGAACAAAAAATATTTCAAAGGTTGGTCATCTGAGAAAATCCCAAAGCAATCGACACCAGGTTTTCTTTTTCTTTTGGGGGGCTGGTAGAAAATGGTATCCAACCAGTATATGCCAGAAGAACCTCCTACAACAGCAAATATGTTAACATTCCATAAACAATGTCCCATCTGTAAAGCTCTACCCACAACTAACATTATACTCCATCTGTTTAATTTGGTTTATACCCTGCAAGTTAGGAGTGACTTGATTGGTATTCAATAGTTTTTTAGTAAGTAGAAGTAGTGGTAAATTAATATCTCTTCTGCATTAGTCTATTTCTTTAGGTATTGTTGTCACACACTAAAATGTTAACAAAGAGGTTATATTAATGACATAAAGGTTCTAACTTTTTTTATTTCTTACAAAGGAAGCTGTTTACCGAGACTAGCGGTCATTAATGAATTAACTTCAAGGACATGAAGTCTGCCAGTAGCTGCATGGACCAGCATCTCCACTCTGGTACAGTTGGGCTAGTTGAGGGCAAGTGAGAAGCTTGCCTTGGCCCCTTTAGACAGCCCTGGCTGCAAAGACTTTTAACATTTTGCAGATTTTTGTCATGAAATAAAAACATAAGACAAGATGTATATATATATATATATATATATATATATACATCTTGTCTTATGTTTTTATTTCATGCCTAAAAAATATATATATGTATACACTTATTTATGTTAAAGGGTAGTTCCCTTTAAATATTATTGACAAGACACTAAAACAGAAATACGTTTTAATATAATAACATGCCTTTTTAATAATTATTTTATTTTTCTGATGACTATGACAAAAAGTACATTTCTACCCCAAATTAAAAAGCTAACTTAAAAACTACAAAATTCAAACTTCAGTATCTCAAATGTTTAATAGCATTGGTAGCTCCTGCTAAGAAGCTTAATACTTACAGCAGCTTCTTTTTTTTAAAACAAAATTGATGTCTATAGCTCATAAATATGTATTAAGCCAAAAAAAAGGCTTTTACCAATTAATAAAGCAAATGAGTAATTCATAAAGAAAACGATGCATGCAAAACCTGATTATTTAATATCAATTTCATCTTCTGGGTACAGATAGATCATCGTGACCAAAATCACAGGCAAAATTAGCTCAGACTCTCACATTGAAATATATTAACCTATTATTTCATGCTGACAACAGATATACAAAGCAAAAATCTCTGTTGAAGATATAACTATAAATATCATTATAATTTTAGTGATAATTAACCAATAACTATTACTGCAAATATTACTCTTTTAGAAATATATCATGCTACTTGGCCTATGGTGTGAAATCGTTATTTCTTGTAATAATGTAAATTCCATCGCAGTTCAATTAAGCAAAGCATTTAAAACGAATTTACCTATTAGCTTTGTTATCTTTTTTAAGCTCTGGCACTAATTAATGTAACATTAGGATAGATCTGTAGCTCTATCATTCATTTTATTCAATGTTTAAACATCAAGTTACTACACTATCTGCTACAGAGATATATCTTTCAGGCATTCTTTTTTTTTTTTAAAGAAATCTGTAGAAATAGCCATTCTTGCTGTGCTTGTTCAGGTGTATTTCTTGAATTGGTCCATGAACATCAGTAAAGACTCTAATGAAGTGATGACAGGAACTTTAGAACAAAGGAAGAAATTTTACAAAATGAATAGTTAGGTGTTGTTTGGAATGTGGATAAGAGGGCTCAGTCAAAAAAAACATATTATGCCATCCAAAAACACTATATTCTGCTATCACAAAGCTTTGCGGTACTTCACGCAGAAAGCCGGGATTTTTCTTATTTTTAACCATGTAATGAAATACAGAGGCGTCATGTTCAAGATGCATTATTTTTTTGTTTCTTTTTTAGTATATAAACCAGTGGCTGACTACTTTCATACTAAAGAACAAACCATGAGTACAATGTTCTACCAAAATCACAATAAATTACATTTTCATAGCTTATTTTTTAATACCGCATATATATATAGCTTAATGCACTTCTGTTCACTTGCGACAAAAAATACTGCGTTTTTAAAATATAAAATGCAATAATTTGTAGAAAAGACAAGCTAGATTTGTATCGATATATATATATATATATATATATATATATATATATATATATATATATAAAGAAATATGCTTCCAATTCATAAACTATAACCCTTGCCCCATAATACATAATATTGTTATACTAAGGTATTATCTTACACAATATAATATACATGTATATTACATAAAAATAAAATGACACATTTAAAATATTAATACAGTTTTCTTATATCTTCTAGTTTTCTAGAAATATTTAATTCTGTAATTTAACCTCCATGTGCTGCTGACTTAAGCTGTATAATGGTTTATGTATTGCTAACATTTACCCATACAAATCTCAAATAAAAAAATAAACTGGGTTAAAGTTACAATGACCATCTTAGTATAAAAGATATATATATATATATATATATATATATATATATATATATATATATATATATATATATATATATATATATATATATAAATATCATATTCGCTAGCAAATAAAATCACTATTTATGTAACGAACAGTAGACTTTTTTTTTCGATTTCACAAGTCCTTAGTTATCTTCTGTGTTTACAAATGAATATAAGCAAGTGACAATATTTAGGCAATAGTAATTCCATTCATTCTACAGTGAGAGAGTGACAATTAGAACCATGATTTAAAACATAAACAGAAAATATATGTCAAGAAAATTATGCACTGAGAAAAATGATGGTTTCCTTATTGCCCTCTGGTAGTTAAAGATATAACCGTGTCATTCATGTTACTGTTTGTTGAATTGTTCCCAACGCTGAATATTTAATTCAGATGCTCGAGTAAATTAGTTAAACTTGCTTAGACATTACGCACAAATAAAAAATACAACACATGGCAAGTTGGCAACTTGCAGCATGTTAACAAATGGAGTGTGTTCAATATTTTAAAGATTGTGCTACTTATTCTTCATTGAAGCCCATAAATAAAAATGAAATATATATATATATATATATATATATATATATATACACATACACATATATATATATACACATACACATATATATATATACATATATATATATACATATATATATATATATAATTTTACTACCCACACAAACTTTACAAGAAGTGAAAGAAAAAATAAAGTTTCAACATTTTGTTAATACATTCATTATTCAATTTATATTACCTATTTAGGATTTTAATTTTTGTTTAAAATCCTTTAAAAGAAATGAAGAGCCGCTATACTGTAGTAAAGCCACAATTTCACAATTTGATTTTGTTTATTATTTCTAAAAAGATAAATCATGGTTCTGCCAACAATCTCCCCAAAACAAATGCCAAATATAAAAAAAATATTTTTCAAAGTTCATCCTGAAATGTATAAGCACTTTCATTAGTAGTCTGTAAATTATTTTGCTCAAATTTTAGAAATTAGAAAATGTAGTCAGTCGATGTATTGCTAGATATCTATTCTCATGGTGTCAATGAATGGAATAATCATCTCAATGTATTTTAAATATAATTTTAAATAAATCATTGATCTGCTGCACAGATAGAAATGCTTTCCCTAACGGAAGTGATGTAAATGCATATATTTGATTCCCATTTCTACAATGCAAAAAAAGCCATTTTTAATTTTATAAATAGAAAACTACTATTTTAGATCTGAGGGTTTATGATTCAGATTAGTAGAAATATTTAGCTTTGCTAAAAAAAAAAATACAGATTAATTTTAAATACTAGAATTCATAATTGGTTTCAGTTTGTCTATATGACTGATTTTATAGCGTTTCTCTCTCACTCTATGTGTCTGTGTCTATCTATATATGTATTTATATACAGGTATTTATATATATATATATATATATATATATATATATATATATGTAGTAAGCTTATGAGTTGGGCCCCCTTTTTTATTGTATGCTTTGAATGTAAGAAGTGCTACATAAGTTGTCTGTGCTATATGAATAAAAGCTAATAATAATATACTTTTTTAATCCAGAAATCACTCTCGATGCACATTTTGGTAAAAATATGCAGTGCAACCAGGAGACTATTTATTTTCAGCATATTTAACTTTTTTTTTTCTTTAGTCAACTTTCTAATGAATTGCAAGAACAAATATTAAATTTAAAAAAATTATGAATTAAAGCTGCTCATCCTTTCATCCTGTTAAGTTAGGCAATGGTTCCCCCAGGTGGTTAGAAGTGTTAATGTTCCTGTGTTCACAGTAACTTTATATATAAATATATCTGTGTGTGCTTTATGTACTTTCTAAACACTAAATATGTCCAGATATGCATGTCATTGGGGATATATATGTTTACTATTGCCTATTGTTGAAAAAGATGGAAGAATAACACGTTTAACACCTCAAGAATAGGATATATATATATATATATATATATAGAATCAGGAATGCACACAAATAATCTTCATCAGCACCTTTATTTAAATTAGGTTTTTTCAGTTTCAAGACAAATGGATGCATAAATGAGAAAAGCAAATGGATGCATAGGGGAGGGAAGGTCCACTTAGAAAGCTTGTATGTTGCTATATTTTGTATATGGTCAGTAAGCTGCTTTTATAAAATTCGAAGGAGGGCTAGTAATGGTTGCAGGGGAGTGCCCATAGGCAGAGGATAGTGGTATCCTTGTGACTAGTGCCATTTCTCTTGCCCTCTTATGGCCTCAACTGGGCCCTCATAACAGGAGCACCTGCTAGGATATTATGTGATATCCCAGCGCACCACGTCTTAAAGGCCTGCAGCGCTTTCTAATACAGTGTATGGAGGCTGTACTGAGTCGGCACAGCTTCCATAGTGTAAATGATCAATCAAATCAAAGGTCTGCCCTGTAACTGGCCCATTGAGCCAGGACACTAGGGTACCATACTGGTGTAACGATGCCACAAGAAGTAAAGATAGTTAATGAACAATATATTATGTATCATGCAGGTGTAGTTAGAGACTCTTTTTATTTTTTTATTTATCTTTTAGTTCCATAATTTCTCATCTATGTTTGAGATTACATTATTTGTTGCAAGTAAATAAACTGATTTTGTGTATGATTAAATGTGTCCAGAGCTGCTTTAATCTGAACTTTTTAGGCCACTCTTGCAGTTCCACATTTTGCCACTAGGGGTTCTACAATAACAGTGAGTTTAGGCATCATTTACAACATGACTGTATCCCCTTTTATACTCCTTTTTATTCTATTTCTATGCATTCCCTACATTGAAGGTATTATCTACCAAATGTGTCAGCTGAAATGTCCTCAAACATACTGCTCAAAGTTTAGAAAATAGTTTTATCACCATTGGAACAAACGACATATTGTGTAATTACGTCTAATTTCCATTCAGAAAAACCTTATTCACGATACAGTACAGTTTCCGATTATACTACAAGTACATAGATATTGTAGCCATATTTATTTCTGTTAATTTAGGATATATAAAGAGTTTCATACTAGAAAAATATGTATTTAAAGATATAATGTATTGTCAGTGTCCCCTTATACAAAAGCTATTGTATACTTAATGCTGAGCACCAGAAAAAAATAAATGTGCTTGTGCCTACTGTGGATCAAGTTTTAAGGTTCACTGGGAGGGCTGGTAATACTCATGTCTAAAGCGGAATTTTCTTTATTTAGACCAGACAGCATGTGGCCAAATGTACTGTGTATCACTTCTTATAGATGGTGTACGGAATGATTACAGTTATGCAGACACTGTTTTTTTGCAGATCAGGTGACTGGTGACCACACACAGTTTTTGAATAATAACTCTTTGTGTAGTCTTCAAAGGGATATCCACCATGGTGGCTACTGTACGACCCTCACATTCACTTACCACATTGTGACAGGTTTCCTTGGCTTAGAGTTTATGGTCTATGCATAAAACTGCTTCTTGTCCTCCATTTATTGTCAGTTTGCGCATTTCTTATACACTTATTTTACACAATTTACAGCACACGTTTATAATTATTTGTTCATGTGCTCAGCTCCTGTTGAGTGGAATGAACAAATTAAAATATTCAGCCACCACTTCTGTGCTGATATTTATCATACATCATCTATGGTTATCTTCACCAAATTATCCTACTTTAATTTGTGTTATTTTATTTGGTTAATGCAATAATGAACATATATACCGTATATATATATATATATATTTCCGATCCACTACCTAGTCTATCAAGTCTTTGCTTCTTATAAATGTATTCATATAGTTATTTTTCATTTTACCCATTTTTTATGTATTGTTATTCTCTTGGCGCTTTCTGACATGCTGCGGTAAGATGAGATAAGCATCAGATTGCTGTTGAATTATTTATTGTTTTAATTTCCGCTATTCCTGTATTGCTAAGAAATATTTTGTTTTCTCCATCACTAAACTTAAATTGTTTCATGTGTAACTGGTAAGACTAAAGCAGGCCACAGACTCGAAGCAACCATAAACATTATAATAGCTGAATAAATAGCAAATTAGAAAAAAATCATGTTTTTGTAGTTAATTACAACAAAATGAAATACAACATATATGTTTATTATTAAAAGTGTTTTTAAATATATGTTAGTTTCCGTTAAAATTACTTATCTAGTCTATTTCAGTTACATTCAATAAATATAACATTCTATATTATTTTTCTATTTCTGAACCTATAAGATATTTCTGTTATTTTTGGATGTTGCAAATGGGGGGTAAATATTAGACTTTTAGCTTACTGGAAATAATTTTGTCTTAGACAAATTTTCAGGGATAACTTTGTTATTACAGGTGTTTGTACTTGGACAGATCTTAGCTACAGTTTTGAATGTTCCATAACACTGCTACATCATTGACTACATTAGTAATTATTCAGTGGTCAACCAGTGTCATGCAGTAAGAAATTTCTATAGTGTCATTTAAAATAAATTAACATTTTTGGTAATGATTTTTCAACAAGTATAATTATCTTAACATGTTTTGCAGAAAACAAAAACATAGAGGAAGCTGTATGCTTTTCTGAGAATCTCTGACAAAATGTAGTAGGAAAATCCAGAGAATAAGTACAGCATGGGTAAAATGCTGCATATACAAGTTGGAAGATGAGATGATGGTAGAAGACAGAAGCAATTTGTGAGAACGATGATGACCATAGGCTAGTATTTGGAGAATTTACAGAGAGTAAATGGAGTATTTATCACATCAGTTGCCATAACCAGAAACTTCAGTCTGGATCCATCATAGCTAAACATATTGAATCATCTCTGCTTTTTTACTGTCATGGCATGAGGCCTTCATGATGAGAGGAACTACTACTGACACTAGTAACTACAGACCCTATTCCCCAGAGGCTGGGCTCTTAACTAATCTAATAAGTGTAGGGCTAATCAAATGGGGGTTAAGGCAGGCTGGGTACAATTGTAACCCATAACTAAGTCAGTTTCACACAAGGACATCTAAATGCTAAGCACATCTATAGTATGGAATAGTAGCTAACTGAGCAGACAAGTAACAGGAGCATGTGGAACTGAACTCCTAATGTCTCTTCAGCAGAAAAGGAAAAAATGGAACTTTAATGTTCATAAATGACTCTATAGAAGAGTTATTGGAAAATATCAAGTTCAATCATAATATATTTTGAATTAAAACTCAGAAAAAAATGTATGCCACCACCTCCTGCGCTAGTCTTCTTCCACTGGCTACTGACCAGGTCACACAGATCACACAAAATCATTTATCACCTTCACCTTCCTTAATTCCCAGTGATATTGAAGTTTTGCATCAAATAAACTAAACTGAGGATTCCCTCAGATTTTCCTCATGCTGAAAAGGGAGGAGATTATTACTCATGTCATGGCCAGGCAGATAGTTTAAGGGGCTCATGGGCTGCCTATGCTGACTGCTTGGTAGCAATTTATATAAGAAAAGATTCACTGACTGATGGCCAGACCGCACGGACTGTTAACTTCTCGGCTATTATTATTACCACCTTTAACCTGAAACATTTCAGACTTTGAAAAATGATTGAAAAGGATGACAAGACACATGCTTTACAATATTTCCGAAGTTTTAGATAACAACAAGTAAAATAAGAGGACGGAACAATACCTGCTGGTGCCCTTGATGCCTATTGCCTAGGCCACACAGATTGAGACCTAGACCATTGCTACCACAAGCTCACCATAGTGCGGTAATTTTGAGTAATAAAAATATTACACTGTAAAAATTCAATGAAAAATAGCAAAGAGAGAAAATGATACTTGCTATTAGGCGTCTTATGATTTCCATGGTCATAGTAGTGCCAGCAACACCAACACCAATTAAGATGTGCGCCCATGACAGCAATGCAGCATTTGGTTTGTGCTCTGGCCAGGTGCCCAGATTTGGGTTTTCAAGTGTTCCTCCCAAAGGATTTCATGAGCTATTTGCCCATTCCATCATACACTTCATTATATGATTAGGGGGGAGTCATTGTTAGGAAAAACCGCCAGCTTGTCACCAACTAACAGGAAGCCAGGGCAAATATGACTATAGTGGCTGAGCTAATAAGAAATGCATATATTTCTTACATTTACAATATTTCAGGCACAGTCTCATACTATTTCCTGAAGAAAAAAAATGGAGAGAATAAACATTGTAAAGCAGGTACCCATACTATTAGCATGTTGGGAATTTGTATCTAGTATGACATATAAAACATTAGTGTGAGAAGAAGAAATGTATTTATTCTACTAAATTTGAGTAAAGGGCAGAAGTTGGTAAAAATGAAGCCTAAAGTATACAAAAGTGCTTGATTTTCTAGAGAAGGAGCAGTCCATTATAAAATAAGGGGAGGATGTTGAAAAGGGACTAGGGTGCCAAAAAGGGCACCAAACATGTGGACATGTATATTCCTTAACTAAGTTTGGGACAGACTTAGGTCTCTGGTGTAGGTACATAGATGATATAATTATCATCTGGGAGTGCACATTTGAAAATGTTCATACAGGTTTATTGAAAACAATATTAGTAATATCTAAATTTTATTTGGGTCATGCATTAATATGGATTTTTTGAGAAATTAAAGGTTTCTTTGGGGGGGGGGGTATTACATTGTTTCATGTGATACCATAGATTCCAAAACTTTTTGGCACTACAGACTTAATATTTTTTCACATTTCTGTATGGCTCAAAGTAAATAATGCTGTTAGGTGTGCTATTAATGCAAAATATCATACTGGGGCAAGTACTACCCTATTTTATTAGAAGACAAATAGAATTTGATCTGTTTAATCTAGGTTTGTCTTAATTAGGGCTAATAATCTAAAAATATATTTGCTCTTAGTTATCTACTTATAGTCAATTTAGAAGGATGTTCACAATTTTAGAACAGATGTCAAAAATTTGTGGGTTTTTTTACCAAAGAGAAAAGGTAGTTTTATGTGAACCAAACCATCCAAAATATGTCTATTTGTGCTTTTTTCCTTGTTTTTCCAAATTTTAAGATTTTGGCCTTCATTGTCAATGTGATACCCAATGTGTGGATAGGACCACTAAGAAATTGAGGGATTTTATAGCACCCCAAGTGTCCTTTCTTCTCTGGTCTGTCCTTCATTGTGTCTATTTTATCACTTACCCCAGTCTGTTGAATTCCCAAAAAGGATGTACAGTCACCTGTGAAATGCTTGTGATAAAGCATTTTTAACTTTTTTTCAATTTTTATGGAAAAATTCTATTATCTTATTATATTATATTATGCCTATATAACAGTGATCATTTACACAAAAAAAACTCTTCAGGACCTATTTAAGTGATTTTAGCAAATCTCAGAGAATTGAAGACATAATGAACTACGTATAAGGCCTGTGGTTCATCTTGTTTTCAGCTGTACAAATATAGCATACTTTACCAGTCCCTTGTGGGACCCAACCCTTGTCTGTTAAAACACTGCTATATAGTATAGTAGTCACTGAAACTTTGCATGACAAATCTAGAATCACCAATGAATAAACTGCGAACATGTTGACAAGGTTTATTTTCTCAGCCCTAGCCCAAGCTCTCAAATAAACCCATCGATGCATGTTTCCAATAGTCTCCACAATGTTTCCAGTAAATGGCTAAACTATTACTAAACATAATGTTCTGTTTTAGAATATGTCATGCAACAGGACTATTACATTTTTAAACAGTCTGTGAAATGCAGAACTTATTTTGTGTAATGTTCTCTAGTTGGCCACATGTGCCCATTCTTTCAGTGCCTGGTAAACTGAGGATGTATCACCGATCACTATATAAGTGAAATCGGATCAGTGTTGCACACTGAAACATTTGCTTAATATCTGATAAATGTCAATGAGAGCTATGAAGGTCTGGAATGCATTACCTTCTATAGGGTTATAGACCACAAAATACTTTGGAAGCTTTTAAGAATGAACCCCATATCCTTTTGACCTTGAATTATATTCATTACTAAACCTTTTAATTCCATGAATTACTTTAATTATTTTTGGAGTAATCCCCCTCTTTTCCATACTTCATCTAGATCAGGCATGTCCAAACTTTTTCGAAGAGTGCCAGATTTGATGAAGTGAACGTGTGCGAGGGCCGACCATTTTGCCTGACATTCTTTGAACCATTAAAATTAAATGCAAATTAACTATTTTATGCAAAGTTTATTGAAAACGGCATACTTTTCATTTTGTGATTTGGTTGACAAATCTAAACAGGTGTTAAATCACTCTGCCTTTAATATATATAAAAAAACAGATCTATATTTGGGCAACTTATCTGTGGGGCCTTATCAGTCCGGAACGCGGGCCGCAATTGGCCCTCGGGCAGGACTTTGGACATGCCTGCTCTAGATCAATAAGGAGATCTTGGAAAGGTTGAACTTTAGGGACCTTGGTCCATTTCATCAGTGAGAGTGGCCACCTTTAAAAAATAGGATACAAAAAAATGAGGATTTTGGTCATTTTGCAATATTGTCACTGATAAACTTTTTTATCTATGGTGAATTTACAAATTTGCAGAGACTCATAAAATAGTTCCGGTATATAACAATTCATTCACGTTATAAAACATGTATACACTATATACATTCTCACACAGTTTAAATGGAAACAAGACCTAATCATATATTAGTGCGGTTTCTTAATATATTAATCTTTTAACGTGTTGGAAAATTAAAGTAAAAATGTGTGTGAATTGGAGCAAAGTTGCAGCCTCCCGCTATCCGCTTGGAATCAGTGGACTGTGTACATTTATCCAGTAGTTTGCATAAAACATCTTGAATAGCCACAAAGTGTTATGTTAGTCATAAATCAGTCTAATGGTACACTTTGCATCAATAAAACATACTAAAATACCTTTGAACGTTGTGTTTTTTGCAATAGTATCACAAAACCTGCACTGTGATAAAAATATTTTTGGTGAATCTCTTTTCCAAATTTTAACAACTCATTATGTGATTTTTCGACGGTCGGGTCATCATGTTTCGGGCCAATAAAGTTTAAAAATAGATAATATATTAGGCCTTGGGAGTCTCTTCAGGAAGACTAAACAGACACAACAGGGAATGCAATTGTTTTGGTTTTCATTATGAGTTTTTATGTACTCAGCTGCTATGGAGACTTGCTTTCACCGTGGGACACAGCTCCCTCAGAATTCCATTTCCACCTCACTTGCAAACCTGTATGTGTTCTAATGCCACACAAGTTAAGGAAACGTTCACACATCTGCACCAAATATTCCTCCCTTTCTGTTCCTAAGGATCGTGAATGACAGGTACACGATAAACACGGGAAAGAAACAAAAAAAAGAATGAAAGAAATTGCCACATTAATGTTTTGAGCCCAGATTAATAATCTAACAGTTTTTCCCCAAATTATTACTGGGGAATTCAGAGCTTTCCTCAGCTAGCTGGTTACTGGGAACCAATAAGCTACATTGAACTTGGTGATGAAGATGAATTATCTCCATCATCTTCATTTGCCGTGTATTCCCCTAAGCTGAAACCGAAATGTATAATAAACTCCAGGACTAATGCTTGATGTTTCCTCCTTAGTCATAACACGTATTCAAATATACATGTTTCTGTGTGTATTTTCAAATACATGTCCCATCAAAAAATGCTTTTCCATCTCTAGCCACATATAACCAGTAATATGTTCGGGAGTTTTAACATACTTCTAAATGTTTTTGGCGGCAAATTTTCAATAAAAAAAATGACCTTTTTGACCACCAAAGCGTTAACCCTGTAATTAAAAAAAGGTTAATTGCTTCAGATATGACAAACTTATGAATGATTTGCAATGTTTTGTTTTAGGTCAACAAAAAACATGTGCGTGTAGTTCATTTGAAGAAATGTAAAATGATTTATGAAAACATTTAATCCATACCTGTATAAGAAGTTTACATTTTAAGGATTTAATAGTTCTATTAAGGAATAGGAGTGGAAACTGATACCTCAAATTTCAGGACGCTTGAACAAAGTTATTGTGGGCTTGAGTAGAGGCAAAAAAAACAACTAGCAAAGCTAAATATATTAATATCCTTTCATGTGAAACATAGGCTATTTATTAGTAATATGCATTTATTAACTGTGGCAGAGCCTGTCCTGGTGTGTGTGTGTTTGGAGGCCGGTGTGGCAGAACCTGTCCTTAACCTCTCAGGTTAGGCAAGTGGGGGCCCTTAGCAGCTGCTCAATCGTTTCATATGGTAGTGTTACATCTGATGGAATGGTCTATAACAGGGACGTCCAACGTGCGGCCCGTGGGCCAAATGCGGCCCGCCAGACTTCCCTGGGAGATTTCTAAGTGGGCCGGTTGGTCCGTGGGCTGGCAGACCATCATTCATAGCGACCGCACGGTGGCTGCTTTGAACTTCGCGTCCAGGCGGCCGCATTCAAAGCAGCCATCATGCGGCTGTAAGACTGCCTCCGCCGGCCACCTAACAAAGTTAAAGTGGCAGCAGTGCCTCAGCTCTTCGCCCCGTCCCTTTTAAGATGTGACATTCAAAGGGGCAGGTTCACAGAAGAGTTCCTACTGACAGGGAGAAGATCATCATGTCGGAAGACAGTAGGGTGTGTTTGTTTGGGGGTCGGTATGGCAGAGCCTGTCCTAGTGTATGTGTGTTTGGGTGTCGGTGTGGCAGAGCCTGTCCTGGTGTGTGTGTGTTTGGCGGTCAGTGTGGCAGATCCTGTCCTGGTGTGTAATTGGTTGTCTGTTTCCTGGCACTTTACTTACTGCAGGAATAAATAGAACTATTTTATTTTTACTTATCCAGAGATAAAACGTCCTCCTGAATTTGTAGTCAATTCAGAGGACAAAACTTTTTTGGCCCAGAAATCAGTGAGAGGAAAAGTAAAGGTTTTGTGTTATTTACTCTGCATATTTTATTAAAAAGGATTAGTGGCACTAAATTGTGGCTTCAGGCATCCCGTGTATGATGACATTTTTAGTGTACTGATTACTCCCAGTCCCATCACATAAGATCCTATCCTATATTATCTGCCGAGCACTGATGTCATCTTTATCCAGTACACATGGATGCTGATGAGTTAAGATTCTGTCTATTTTATTTATTTCCATAAAATAGCCACCAAAATCCTCAGCACCAGGCTCGTGATTAATCCGGCCCTGCCTCCAGTGTGCATCAGCCACCTTAAATCTTGCTGTTACCCACAGTGTCCTCCAGCCTTTTGCAGTTTTATTTGGCTAAACTTGTTTTAAATGGTTTGTGGACTGATTTTGTCTTACTGTTTAAGTAATTTAGTATTGATAGAATTACATATAAAAGTAATATAAAAAAAAAAAAACTTTTCCACTGCTTTTTTCATTATCGCCAAATTAACCCTGTATTAATATGCATTAAAAGGCCATATTTTCTGATGAAGTGGCCTACCTGATCTATAACAATATATATCATTCATACCTCTGCTATAAATATGGCCACAAGAGGTCACTGTTTACATGGTAGAGAAAAATAACTGAAATTAATAAAACTAAAGCAGAGGTTTTCACTTGATGCCTCTTGGTATTGAATATATTAATTTATATGTAGTAAAAAAGACAAAAGCTGCATAAAAGACAAGTAACATAAAATAAATAAGTATTTTTACTTTAATTCACTTCCCAACCTTAGGGTGTATTAGGGTGTATAAAGTAATCACTACAATGTGATAATATGATTTCAGGATTTTGCATTATCTCAGATGATCTCCAAATGTTGTTCCTTACTGTAACTACTGGTTTTATACTCAGATTTTTTTTGTTAAGCAATTCTATTATACACTCACAAGTAAAAGATGTTGATCAATCAAAACATTGGAATATTATGTTGCATTTGTTGAAAAAGTATATAAAACATTTTTAAACATTGATGAATAGAAAATCAAACTGAATCTTAGCTTTTACTACTAACACCAGGCACACTGTCTTGCTATTTCACTTGATGCTATTAAAGATACCCAAAAAACAAAAACTGTCTGCGCTTCTTACCCTAATAAAGTTGGCAACAAATATGTAAACATAATATAAATGAGAGGTTTTGGTTATATGAATTGGCCAAAGCATAATTAAGCTCACCCGCCACGTCAAGGCACACTCTCAATAGGGTGAGATCCTACTCTCACCTCCTACATAGTGGGCACACAAAGCAGTTGATACTGCTACCAAAACCTTATTAATGTGTTGGGGGAGGTGCAATTAAACCTCCTCCCTATTAACCCCTGGACAGCAAGCTGCAACCAGACTGATGAGGAGCCAACAACCTCAAATATGTGCAAACAGGGAAAAGAAAAAATGTTGGTGCGCTAAGTTAGTCACAGGCTCAAATAATACAAATGTGTAATACGAGGCCTACCAAACAGGTGTAAGCATGCTGCAAAAACAGTGTATTGGCTGTACAATGTATAAAAAAAACAACAACTGTCTGCACTTCTTACCCTAATAAAGTTAATAAGGTTTTGGTAGCCGTATAAACTGCTTTGTGTGCCCACTATGTAGGAGAAGAGAGTAGGTTCTCACCCTATTGAGAGTGTGCCTTGATGTGGCGGGTGAGCTAAATTATGCTTTGGCCAATTCATATAACCAAAACCTCTCATTTATATTATGTTTATATATTTGTTGCCAACTTTATTAGGGTAAGAAGCGCAGACAGTTGTTGTTTTTTTATACATTGTACAGCCAATACACTGTTTCTTGCAGCATGCTTACACCTGTTTGGTAGGCCTCGTACTATACATTTGTATTATTTGAGCCTGTGACTAACTTAGCGCACCGACATTTTTTCTTTTCCCTGTTTGCACATATTTGAGGTTGTTGGCTCCTCATCAGTCTGGTTGCAGCTTGCTGTCCAGGGGTTAATAGGGAGGAGGTTTAATTGCACCTCCCCCAACACATTAATAAGGTTTTGGTAGCAGTATAAACTGCTTTGTGTGCCCACTACGTAGGAGGTGAGAGTAGGTTCTCACCCTATTGAGAGTGTGCCTTGATGTGGCGGGTGAGCTTAATTATGCTTTGGCCAATTCATATAACCAAAACCTCTCATTTATATTATGTTTATATATTTGTTGCCAACTTTATTAGGGTAAGAAGCGCAGACAGTTTTTGGTTTTTGTATACATTGTACAGCCAATACACTGTTTTTGCAGCATGCTTACACCTGTTTGGTAGGCCTCGTATTATACATTTGTATTATTTGAGCCTGTGACTAGCTTAGCGCACCGACATTTTTTCTTTTCGCTATTAAAGATATGTTCATATATGAGTCCAGGTTTGAAAAAATAATAATATTCATTTAACCAACTAAACCCCTATGTTTCAAGTATTGATTGTTAGAATTGTAGAAAACATATAATTGATATTATTTTGCAGATGATGCCCAAGACAACAATCTTGCCAGAATAATTGCTTAAATTCTAAGAGATAATAATATGATAATCTGCGTAAATGTGAATTTACTAACCTGGAGTTTATGGAGTTATGCCCAAGCAAGCCACTGTGTGGCGCTGTTACATTGTTTTTATTAATAAAGTAATTCATATTTGTTGAAATGCACTACTAGTAATGTTTCTTGGCTTATAAATACCCTATTTGCATGAATCATTTAAAAAAATGTTAGCATATGATCACAAGTGGAAATGTGTTTTGTAAATACATGGTTAATACATTTAAAAAACAAAATTACAAATAATTTCAGAAAAAAGAATCACAGTAATGAGAGATTTGGGTCAATCCACAACCTGAATTTCTTAAAGCAGACAATTCAATTTATCACATTAAGGCCTGAAATCACCCCAGAATTGAGGATTCTAGCAATGACTGGATAGTTCATGTTCTAAAGTAATTTTATTGGAACTCAAGCAACAACATGTGTGCCCTAGTCATTAAAATTCCATATAACTTGTGGTGTATAAAACAGTCTATTTATTTTGGAAATATTTGATTTAAAACATGGTGATTTATAAGAAGCTTCGTTCAGTGCCATGTGTGACAAAAACTAAACAAATTAATTTCCTTCTCCTCATTAGGGAGAGCTGACACCTTCTTACCTAGGGCCATGTAAAACTAAGAGACCCCTGGCTTCTCCATCACCAGCATGAGCTCACACTAGCACACACAAACACACATTTACACACACTCACTGTAACACACAGACACACACACTCAGTCACTCACTGAGCCTGTATTCAGGGCAGCTTGCACACAGTGTGACCTCCCTTGCCACCATCGTGCGCTCACCTAGCATTGCATTACGTGACGAGAGATGGCCTGAATTAGGCCTGGGGCCAGCCCACCTCTGATCTACATCCTACCCTTATAAAGGAGGCAAATACTGGTCAGATGTATAGATTTAGTCTTAAATAATGGGATTAAGGTGGTCTTCTAATATTAGTGTGGGTTAACATCTGGCAATTGTGGCCTTTCTCTGCATTATTGTGTGATGAGGTCCATTATGTTTTCTGTTTAAATTCTTACAATGACTTTGTAAGCCTTTAATTCCAAACCAGAAATTAACAATGCCATCTATTAACATTTGATCCCAAAGCACTAAATGAAGAAAAAACAAACCGATCTATCTGCACTAAGAAAAGTGCATATCAGCTATCTTTTTGTTTTCCTAAACTATGTTGCAGTATTTTAAGGCTATATGAACCATTACTTTATTTTCTGATGACACTAACCAAAAACAAGTGTTTACTTTTTATTATTATTATTTTTTTCAGGACTAATGAAGAGTTTTTGGGAGCCATCAGAGGGAGGATAAGAACTTGGAGGTAAGGTCAGTGATATATTGGCAAAAAATATGTTTGCCATCCAAATGATCTCAACAAATTGCATATGGAAACTGGCTAGTCTTTGTCATACACCAAACAGGTTTTCATAGAAAGCTCAATGAATTTGCTAGCAATCTGGCTACAATTCAGCTGCTCAAGAAAAGAAGAGAAACGGCGCTTACAATTAATGTGGGGTGAAAACGGCAGGGTGCTGAGAGTGAAGTGGAGCCACCAAGAGTATTGAGTAATGAGCTACAACCTAAAAGTGTTACTAATTACATAAATTATACAGCCTTTAAGTGTTGTAGTCAGGGTTACTTTGACAAAGGGCTTACTACATTTCCACATGTAAGATTAAATTGGATAATGTTTCTTCATTAATTTTAAGACAGCTATATGCTGTATCCCTGAAACATTGTACATATGTAGTCATATAGCATAAGGAACAACAGTTTGATGGACCACATATTACAGGGTTTGGGGAGCCAGCAACTGATCATCAAGGATGACACAAAGTTGAGTTAGGTGGTTATGGTTAGAAACCAATTTGTAAGACCAGTGGGATTCTTCGAGAATCAGAGTACCAACGATTCAAGGATTGCTCCTCATGCTACAGAAACATGTAATGTAGAATCTCCTTGATGACGCTACTGAGAAACTCATGAAACATTAAGGAGTGCTTTAAAGTAAAACAGCCGCGAGAGAAGAGGCTACTTCACCACCTAGTGTTTAACTTTCAGGTTTCCTTTCGTATAGACACATGTACACACAGAGTTAGACTGGCGATGGCAGGGTGGCCCAGGCACTTTAATGCCCACGTTAGTGGCAGGTTCATGATGTAAGCGTGGCCGATGCTCATGTAGCGCGTAGCTGGGAATATCCAGTCACTGGCTGCACACTGCTTCAGGTAAGCGTGTGGCTCTGTCGGTCCGTAGGATCATCTGGCGTTTGTTGGATGTGTCAGGTGGCCAGTCCAGGCCTGGGCATATGTGTAGTTATTGTGGAGTTGTATTTTAGAGGCAGGAAAGGAATGGAGACAAAACAAGCTCCCTTAGATGTTTTCTTTGTGTGTTTATTATCATATCAAATCATGTCAAATAATGGAATTTTCCAGTCAACATGTATATTTTGTTAGTTGCTATGTTGATAAGTAAGGCTGATCAGATATCCCTGTTTTTAGGTTATAGTCCCCTGACTGATGTGTTTATACCCAGTGTTATCTCTTAAACCCCTATATACACACTACTATATAATGTATGACCTTTATTTTAACAGTTATTCTATTAATGAAGCATACATGAATTTTGTTTTAATTCGAAGTTACCCAAAAACCCTTTCAGATTATCTTTATATGTATCTTTAAGCACTTTTTTGAGAAACATTATAGGTAAAGTAAAACATCTGGTTTTGTAATATTCATTATCTTGGACTACGGAAACCAACTTAGCGTTAAAATTTGCATCCATATACTGTTTCTTCACTGCTGATTTGATTTTTGAAGGTAACTACTGTAAGTTGATATATTAAAAGAAAAATTATATTTGAAAGTTAAAGTGGCCACGATGTAGAAAAACTTTAATATAACAATTATTTTACTTATTTACATGGGAATTAAGGTTTAAGTAAAATTTTATCATAATAACAATGACAATAACTGCTGATTATGTGGGGAAATGACAAGGATTATAATACCGATTTTACTTTTGAATATGTTGATATAGGTTTCTTGTTACATCGTTACATAGTTACATAGGCTGAAAAAAGACATGCGTCCATCAAGTTCAGCCTTTCCTATATCTGTTTATTTCTTGCTGTTGATCCAAAAGAAGGCAAAAAAAACCCCCAGTTTTTCCAATTTTGCACTAAATAGGGGAAAAAATGTCTTCTTGACCCCAGAATGGCAGTCAGATCTCTCCTTGGATCAAGAAGCTGTTTCCCCATAATTTTAAAATTATATCCCTGAATATTATGTTTTTGCAAGTATTCATATCAATGTCTGTACAGACTCCGATAAAACTACCTCTGCAGGCAGAGAATTCCACATCCTTATTGTCCTTACTGTAAAAAAAAACCCCTTTTCTCTGCTTTAGACTAAATCTCCTTTCTTCCAGTCTAAACGCATGACCACGTGTCCTATGCATAGTCCTGTTTATGAACAGATTTCCACACGATGGTTTGCATTGGCCCCGAATATATTTATATAACGCTATCATATCCCCTCTGAGGCGCCGTTTTTCTAAACTAAGCAGATTTAAACTAATTAACCTTTCTTCATAACTAAAGTGTTCCATTATTTTTTTAGCCAGCTCTGTACCTTTTCCAGTGCTATAATATCCTTCTTTAGAATAGGTGCCCAAAATTGCACAGAATATTCAAGGTGTGGCCTTACCATTGATTTATAAATGGGCAAAATTATATTTTTATCCCGCGAATGTATGCCACTTTTTATACATGACAATACCTTACTGGCCTTAGCAGCTGCTGACTGACATTGCACATTGTTTCCTAGTTTGTTGTCTATACCAATTCCCAAATCCTTATCATTTGTTGTTATCTCTAATTCACTACCGCTTAGAGTGTAAGTTGTGCATTCCTTACGCCGAAGTGCATAACTTTACATTTATCTACACTAAATTTAATCTGCCATTTGTGTGCCCAGTCTCCTAGTTTATCTAAATCCTGCTCACATTTTATTACTTTACAGAGTTTAGTGTCATCTGCAAACACGGAAACATGACTTTCGACGCCTATTGCAAGGTGATTTATAAATATGTTGAATAAAACTGGTCCCAGAACAGAACCCTGAGGAACACCACTTACCACTTCCCAGAGTCCCCAGATAATTATAATGCATCATGCAAGCCTTGATTCTCTTCATAAATACAGATAAATTAATCAGCATCAAGACATAGATTTTCATCTCAGTTGGTTACTGAGTTGATATACAACAGTACATCTATCTAATTACTTTCTGTATATGTTACTAATTATACATAAATTGCTTAAAAAATATATACAATTTAGGAATCCGGATTTCCAATTACCAAACTTCATGAAATGTGACTTGTATTTTAAGTAGTAAACCCACCATGATCACAAAAAAAAATCTATAATGTATTTTATTGATAAACATTGCACTTCATACATTATTTTATGGATCATTTCCTGTTTGATTCAAAGGTTCATTTAATCTATTGATTAATAGACCTTTTTTACTTGGCTTATCAACCATTTTTTTTTCTTTTTTGTCATTTTTTATGAAATCTATAGATTTTTACATGTTATAGACCATTCCATCAGCTGTAACACTACCATATAAGACGATTAAGCAGCTGCTAAGGGCCCCCACTTGCCTAACCTGAGAGGTTAAGTGAGGTGTGAAATACAATTAAAACAAACTTGTGATCATGCATATCGCACTACTCTGTGTATTAACATTTATACTTTTAATCATGGCATTCCAGATGGACAATTTTCAATATTTAGCTCATGGATTCTAAAAACCCTTGTTCCATTTTTTTCAGACATACTATTTAAATGCAGATTCCTCATCCGTGTTTAGATATCTGAATATGTTTTTGAAACATGTTTTCAAGTTGTAATAGCAATTTAATGTTAGAAACTAACTGAAATGTTTTATTATTAATATGTTTAAATTAGGAGGGAAAGTGATTTTTGCTGGTAGATTGCTTCATAAAAAGTATGAAATGTCAAGGTAGTATTTAGGTAAAAAAGGAGAAGAGATTTTGCTGTTAATGATCTGGTATCGCCTGCAAGTATAGATTGGCACCCCTCTCGCACAGATTCAATAACTTAGTCAGGTAACCGAATGAACATAATTTGGTTGGTTTTTGCCATTCGTTTATGTTTACTTCCATGGGCCCCTCCTCATTATTAGAAATGTATGAATGCAAGAAACAGGCAATTTTTGTTAAAAAAAAAAAACAAGTTTGTGTGAACCTGAATGCACAAGTCTACCAAAAACCACGAATGTAGAGCCCGTGTTATTGCTTGGTATGGTGAACAATATGCAGATTAAATCTGAATTATCAAATTGAATAAGAAATAAAGTGTTGATTACTAGGAAACCCAGTGGGTTTATTTGTGACTTTACATCACTAAAGCTAGAAAATCTGGAATTTTAAATAAGACAGGAGGCACCTATTATGCAAGTTTAAAGCTGTATAAATTAATTCAAAACATGCGTACTAACATGAGGCATGGGTTTAAAGTAATATTGATTAAAGGTCGATTCTAACGACCAATCAGCAGCTATAAGGATATCATGAAGGCCACCTCCAGAAAGATATGCCTTAGTAGCCATAGCAACCCAAGATGAGTGGGCACCAAAGACAGATACATCAATACCTGCCAGGGTCATAACTGATTTTACACGATAGTAACAGGCATATAAGGTTTACGGAAAAAAATCCGTAGGTGAGAAGAATTTGGATCTCTAACTGAGGTAGACATAAGTTCATGATTTAACCACACACAGTTTAGAATGAAAATCAAGATAAGGATAATACACTGAAGACAAATTAGTTTTTGTACATCTTACCACTTGAAAATAGACTCCTTCTGGGGAAAAACATTTCCTGTTAATATCTAGAGCTCTGACATCAGAAACTCGTTTAAAAGAAATGAGACATAACAGCATAGCAAGCTTAAAAGACAATCATTTTAATGATAAATTATCATTATCCTCCCAGGATTCCAACAGAAATAAAACCTTATTAACGTCCCACGTATGAAAGTATTTGGGGCAAGGAGGACGTTTGTCATAAGCTTACATACTAATGGATGCCTTCCAACGGTTAGATTATCAACCAGAGCGTGACTGGCAGATATGGCGGATCTATAAACATTGATCGTACGATAAGCTTTACCCTCTTCGTAACAATGGGATAAGAAGTTCATAATACCGGGAATAGATGCATGTATGGGATCCAAAGACCTTTGGAGGCACCAATCAGACCAAATTTTCCAAGCTGATCTATAATTGATTGTGGTACCGGATGTTCCAGCCTCGAATAAGATTGCCTGAGTTGATTGAGAAAATTCTTCGAAAGTTCCTGATTCCCAGAGGCCAACCAGGCAACCAGCGTTAGTTGACAATCCAAAATTAATGGATGATATTCTCCTTGTGGGTTCTGAAGGACATTCTCCCATTGAGGCAGGATCCAAGGGAAATCCTAGATCAGATCCAATAGAAAGGGAAAGCTTGGTTGCTCCTGACCAATCTTGAAAGAAAGCATCCAATCCGAATGCCTCTGGATCTAGGCGCCAGCTGAAGAATTTCGGCGACTGGTGATTTAAACGTGACGCGAAGAGGTCTACGTCTAGAGGTCCCCACAGGTGAAGTAATTTCCGGAAAATCTGTGGAGTTTCCAGTCGCTCGGATCGTGATGATGCCTGGAATTCCAATCTGCTACTTCGTTGGAAAGCCCCGGTAAATATTCCGTCTGGAGGGTGATGCCTCTTTCCAGACAAAAGTGCCAGAAATCCTTGGATAAATCTGCCAGATTTTTTGATTTTGTGCCGCTTAAGCGATCTATGTACTAGACCGCAGAAATGTTGTCTATGCGTAGTGGCACACAGCAATTGACCTTGTCTTTCGCTAGACTCTTGAGAGAGAATGATCCTGCCAGGTCCCCTCAATTCTTGAGGGGACGAAATTCTTCCCGTGGATATATCTCCCGACTGGGCACCCCAGCCCAGCAGGCTGGCATCTGATTCTATGATGGAGCTGAAGGGAAAATCGACCTGCCGTTCCACCAGATTAATTCTTGTATGGCTTTTCAGAATACATCAACCATAGCTCGGTAATGGAGAGGGGCCGGGAAAATTGCTTGAGTGGAAGCAGATAATAGTCCCACTATTCGAGCTAAAAGACAAAGAGATATTAATTTCTTCTTTAACATTGATTTGATTTCCTAATTACTCATTTTCGATTTCCTTGAAGATAGACTGAGTACCTGTAGCTTGGAATCGATGAGAAAACCCAGGAACTCCATGGTTTGTCATGGAATCAGAATAGCTTTCTTTTAATAAACTTGTTTTCGCCTAGAAAATGTAAAGCTAAAATGTTGTGTGTGAGCTGCATGGATGATCAGAGAGAGTAAGTGTGTGTATGTAGGTATACAGGTTTAAGTGTATGCCCGTGTCAGGTTCCACCCTCCTCAGCCGGGAGTATTCAAAACTTTGCTATGCTCAGGTTGTTCTACAACCACTAGTGGCCGCCCTTCTCTCTCTCTGCAGCACCCAGAGCCCATTTTCACTAGCAGCTGTGCCTTGTTACCTGGATTAACCCTGCATTTATAAACCTGCCCTGCCCTTCAGTCAGGGCCTTTGCATTAATGTGTTTGGGCTGCTTTGCTCTGGCCCTGTACCTGACCCTGTATTGTTCCTGCTGTGTTCCCCGCCAGTGGGCTTCCTGCTGTGTGCCCCGCCAGTGTGCTTCCTGCTGTGCGCCCCGCCAGAGGGCTTTCTGCCAAAAGACTTATTACCTGTACTTATTTGTCCTGCCAGTTTCCTCAATACAGACTGTATCCTAGTATTCTGCCTGTGGTGTATTTCTTTGCGCCTGTCTGTATCATCCCACAGTTATTATGCATCGTGGGGTACAGACAGAACCCCAAGTATCCCCTGCGACTGGGCTCCTACACGACTTGCTTACCCGGTTCTTGACAGCCCTTGATCATCATCATACCCACCCACAATCATCAAAATTCCTCCCCCCCATCTTTTCCACCGCCTACTATTATCACCCATATTGCCCCACACATGACACACATATTTACTCACACACTTTCACACTAATGCATACTTACACAAACTAACACACACATACATACTCATGCTTCACACACTTACACACTTCTACCAACCCATACACTCATACTACGGCTAACACACACACTTACAAATACACACATATGCTAACAGACACACATATACACACACTCATGATGACATGCACTCCCTCCAACACATACTTACACATACAGTACACACTCACGTCAACACACTTATACATGTAAAATGAATGCTAACACATGCAAACTAATGCTAACAGATTCACTCGAAGATACAAACTCACTCACTCCTTACCTTAAAACCTTCCTCCCCTCACCCTTTACGTTCCCAGAGGCTTCTTTCAACTCATTGTACCTTGTGCTGCCTCATATTCATCGTGGGGGTTAATTAACTAGTTACGTATCCTGCCGCAACTTTTTTCAAAGAATTTTGTAGTCCCTGGATGGATGGCCTCAAGACCAGCCCTAGGGTAGACAGCCTGCAGGGAAGTTTTCTAGTAGCCCGGTAGGCTAGGCCAGTCCTGTAGTTAAAGTCATTCAAAAGCTGACAGACTCCCCTTACTTTCTGCGGCCCTGCTTATATACGTTGTAATACCTTAAGATCTAGAGCAAATATTAGCTAGTTTAGTGCTGTTTTCCATTTAATCATGTTGATTTTCATGGATTTTCTTACTTTCAACAATAAATAATTTCAAAGGCATTATCAAAGCGTGGAATTATGTGACAAAAAAATAAGGGAAAAATATTCAATAAAATGTTATGTTTACATCAACATAACATCTAAAACAATACCATTTCACCCATAAGGTATTGCAGATATCTATTAAAAGGTCTGATATTTGTGCTATATTGTCGATATACGCCACAACCCCTAGTCAGATATATTTGCTTTCATTAAAATGTATTGACTAGAAGTAAACAATTTTAACTCTGCCATAATATAATTGGTTCTACTACACATATTAAAAAGTAAGAAAATAATTATTTTATGAATCTAACTTAGCCTTTGAGTACCAGCCACATATGAGATGGGATAAAGTACCACACCACAATATATCAGATTCCTTAACAGCTCTAGAGCGTTCTGGGGCATCTTATAAACAATGGTTTCTTAATGATTAATTTGTTTGTGTAGAGCCACTAAGTGTAACACTTTTTTATCACTATTTCTAGCTGATGATTGCCCTATGGTTCTTATTGTCCCAGTTAAATTGTTGTATTTCCATACCAAAGTACATTAAGTGAATGTTTGTAAGTTAAACTCATTATACACATTATGCTGTGCCTTGAGTTATTTCTCAGTGGTATAATTCCATATTATACATCTTCTGATTGAAAATCCTACTCCTGAACATTGCTTATAGCAGACAGGGTATTTTGGTTTTCTTTTGTTTTTTTCTTCTAATGAACTTCCTAATAAACTGGAGAGAAGATATACTTTATGATCAAAAGTATGTGGACACCTAACTATCACACCTATATTACGGCTATTACACCTTCCAGTCTTCTAGGAAGGCTTTCCACAAGATTTTATAGTGTCTGTTGGAATTTGTGCCCATACACCCAGTAGACCCTTTGGAAGCATACAAGTGTCTAAAATGTTTTCGTAGGCTGTAGTATAAACATTACCCTTCACTAGAACTAAGGGGCCTAGCCCAAACTCTGATAAACTATTATAAACCCTCCACCAAACATTACAGTAGGCAATATGCATTGCAGTAGGTAGCATTCTCCTGGCAACTGACAAACTCAGATTCCTCACTCCAGAGAACATATTTTCACTGCACAAAGCCAAGAGTTATGGTGCTTTACACCACTCCAGCTGACACTTGTCATTGCAACTGATCTTTGGCTTATGTGCAGCTGCTTGGCCATGGAAACCCATTTCATGAAACCCCATCAGCACAGCACTTGTGCTGATGTTGTTCCAAGAGGCATTTTAGAACTCTGTAGTGAGTGATAATACAAAAGACAGACAATTTAAGCTCTATACTCTTTAGCACTTGGCGGCCCCTGTTTGTGAGTGTCTGGTCTTAGATGCTTCCAGTTCACAAAAATAGCACTTACAGTGGACCAGGGCAGAAATTGTATTAACTGACTTCTGGCAAAAGAAGTTATTTTATGACAGTGGCACATTTAAAGTATGACAGCTGAGCTAACCTTGTACAATACATAGTGAATGTAGCACGAGGTTTACAAATTCATCTACAGGCCCAGTATCAACTTTGAGAGCAGGTTTCATGAACCATAAACCATAATATGACTATTCATGTTACTCTCTTGAGTTGCCCTCCATGGTAAAAGCTCTTCGCTATGTAAATAAGGAGAGCTCCCCTCAACATCTTAATGAAAGTAGGGAGTACAACAGCGAGTAACTGTGGGAGCTCAATGACCTTTCCAATGTAGGCTCTCTACAGCTATACTGGCTGAACCCAACTGATGTCAGCCTTGTTCATCTCACTGATTTAACTGTACAGAATGCAAAAAGCTCAGTTCCTATTGTAGAAAAAGTATTTTTTTACTTGCCCTTAACAATGCACAATTAAGTTAGTGACTTGAAATGAATCTACAACCTCCCATGTCAGTGAGTACATCTACCATTGTGCAATTACAGACCAAGAGAACAGAAAGGCACACACACCTAGTTACAAACACACCGAATTTATATATATATATATTCTGCTGAAAGCATTAATATCATGTGGTGCTCTTTTAAAAAAAATAAATAAATAAATAAAATGGAAAAGACCACAAAACGTAATGTATGCGTTCTGCTTTACAACCTCATAAATCACAGGTCCAGGAACAGACGCATTTCCCTTTAGTCTGTTTCTTCGAGGATGTGAAATAAGTCGCTTGGGCATCATAATGGAATAGTGTATTCCAAATGACTGAAACATGCTCTATTGTTCTCTCTCCAATAGGTGAAGTTTTCCTGCTTTGCTTGAAATGTGTTTCAAAAAGACCTCATTCATTGTTATTATTTAGAATACAATGGGAAGGTTTTTCTTAATCACCCATCACTTTAAAAAGAGGCATGAGGTTAATTGCATTGCACCAAACAATAATTCCACCTGGTTATCATCCTATACAGGTTTTCCCCCATTGCAACTGTTGTATTATGCCTCATTAATCACAGGTGTATTTTGCATGTGTAGGGTAATCTATCATGGTGCTCAGTTCTATTATTTTTACCTTTTTGTGCTGAACTTTTAAGAGAAGGCACTAATATAATTCGGGTATAAACAACCGACTGAAAATTAATGATGTACATTCGGCAAAATTTACGATTTTCATTTTACATCAGTAATCTAATAGACCAGCAGAAATACGCCATAATACACAGTAATTTATTACAAAAACATAGATCTGGGACATTACCATATAATTTTCGCATGGCTTTTATGCTAATTTCTTAAAAATGACTCTTTGTAGACAACATAAAATGCATGCATTATTCACAAGTAATCCAAGTACAAATAACAACATAAAGGTAAAAAAACAATAAAAGTTAATACTGAAAGCAAGGCATAGACTGAATATATCATACACAGGCTACCTTAGTATTTAAAAGGATGATAATCTTTAGAGCAAAAAGGGCAAATTAAAAGTTAACAGTCAATAGTATCATTTTAAAAAACATACTGTGTATGGTGCAACAACCTGAGAAAATACTCAACGTTGACCAAGGGACACGTGTGACTCTAGCTACACACCTGAAAACAACATTTCCTATTAAAGTAGAAATAAAAAATGTGTTGGCTTACATAGTAGGCTGCTAGGTGATAATCATGTAATTACTCTGCATTATGAAGGGCCAGTCCTGACACGTTTTCTCTTTGAGTCTGAGTTGGCCCTACATAATGCACTTAGCATGATTAAATGAGATTTGTTGAAAACCAGTTCACCCACTGACCTATAAAGTACAGTATTTTCTTTCCCACTGTGCATCCATCATGAATAGGAATATTGGCTAGACAGGCCACTTAAAAAAGAATAGGAACTGGGGAGTTTTGGGTTTTTTTGGATTCAGACTTTAACACGCTCTAGTATATCTAAAAGGTAATCTACAGTGCTGTGAAAAAGTATTTGCCCCTTTCCTCATTGCTTCTAACTTTGCATATTTGTCACACCTGTTTCAGATCATCAAGCTATTTTCGATGTTAGACAATAATAAGCAGAGTAAACACAAAATGGACTTTTTAACCCCTTAAGGACCGGGCTCATTTTTCGTTTTCTACCCTGTGGGACCGAGGCTGTTTTGACACTTTTGTGGTGCTTGTGTTCAGGTGTAATTTTCTCCTCACCCATTTAGTGTACCCACATAAGTTATATATTGTTTTTTTCAGGACAAGATGGGCTTTCAGATACCATTATTTTGATCGTATCATCTTATTTACTATAAAAAAATAAAAAAAAACATGGTGAAAAATTGAAAAAAAAAGACATTTTATGACTTTTATTTGAAAAATCTTTTACTCACCTAAAAAACAAGTAAAAAAACTAGCTAAATAGATTCTACTACTTGTCCTGAGTTTAGAGATACCCAATGTTTTTATGTTTTTTTGCTGTTTTTTGTACGTTATAGGGCAATAAGTACAAGCAGCGTTTTATGATTTCCAAATCTTTTTTAACAAATCTGGTCAGTCTGCCTACATCTCCTCTTTGGAACATCTTTGAAGCCGGTTAACTCAATGTAACCCATTCAAACCATATATTTTTGAAAACTAGACACCCCAGGGTATTCCAAATGCTGTTATTTTAACCCTTTCCATGCACCAATTATACAACTACACTTTGTCAAACTTTGTAATAGTAATTTTTTTTATTTTTTTTTCCACACAAATTGTACTTTAGTTATAGATATACAGGTCCTGGTATATGTCACTGTCAAACAAACCCCAATATGTGTTCAGCAACATCTCCTGAGTACAGCGATACCCCACATGCATGGGTTTGTCAGATTGTTTGGCTGGTAAAAGGCTACTTTTGGGGCATGCGTAATTCAGGTGGTCATTTGGTCATTCTGCCTCCATCTCCTCTTTGGAATATCTTTGAAGCCGTTAACTCAATTTAACCCATTCAAACCATATATTTTGGAAAACTAGACACCCCAGGGTATTCCGAATGCTGTTATTTTAACCCTTTCCATGCACCAATTATAGAACTACACTTTGTCAAACTTTGTAATAGTAATTTTTTTCACACAAATTGTACTTTAGTTATAGATATACAGGTTCTGGTATATGTCACTGTCAAACAACCCCCCAATATGTGTTCAGGAACATCTCCTGAGTGCAGTGATACCCCACATGCATGGGTTTGTCGGGTTGTTTCAGATTTAAAATGCCACATTTGGGAAGTGCGCTTTTTTTCTCCATTTTGGTCAGTCTGTACCTATGCCCTATCTGTGAGCTAGGCCACTCCAATTTACCCCATCAGCCATTTTTTTTATATATTAGACACCCCTTGGGTATTTGAAGTGCTTTTATTTTAACTCTTTGAGATTTTTGAGAAATTTTAGCACTTGCTCAAAATAATAAACTTTATTTTTTTTATTTTTTAATACTTTTTTTATATTTTTTTTACACATTTTGCTGGTACTGGATGGTTCATCTAGTGACATCACTGCATAATTATTTTTAAATGTTAGCACATTTTTTTTTTTTCCATTTTTTTTTTTATTTTTTTTTTTTTTAATATTTTACTAATCACATAGTGATTAGAAAGCTGGGCTCCATTGACTTGCATGGTTGAATGCAGTACCTGTATTCAACCAGCAAGTGGAGCCAGTTCTCTAGAGGGTCTGGAGACCATCTAGCAAACTTTTTCTTGTTTGTTTTTTTTACAGAGCAGCGGCCATCTTACTTGATGGCGAAGATCACCGGCAGCGGCGGCTGTGACCGCTCTCCGGAGCGGTCACAGCCCACCTAAAGGTAAGTGTTTGGTGTCGCTGGATGCCTCCTGATCGAGGCATTCCAGCGACACCATTTAAGTTTACGAGGCGATCGTTGATCGCCTCCTAAACGCTTTTAAAACGGGCGTCCGCCGCCATACAATGTATGGCGGCTGTTGACGCCCCGGGGAGGGGCCAGACATGGCCCCCGATGCCGATCTCGGCCTTGCTGAATGCCTCGACATCGAGGCATTGCAGCAAGGCCGTTTAAGCGAAGAAAGTGATCCTTGATCACTTTCTAAGCTTATTTAACTTTTTGACGGTTCAGGACCGTCAAAGGTCATTTAGTGACCTTCTTGTCATGACGGTCCTGAACCGGCAAAGGTCGGTTAACTGATGATTTCATGCATAGAAAGAAAAAAACTATCCAACCTTACCTGGCCCTATGGGAAAAAGCAGTTACTAAATCAACCAGTGAACTAAATTTAACTGGGTTCAATTTCACTAAACACACCCAGTCATGATTACTGCCAGCCCTGTTGAATCTCAATTAAATAAAACCTGTCTTGCAAAGTAGGCTTAAACGTCTCAAAAAGCAGCACATGATGCCGTGATCAAAAGAAATTCAAAAACACATAAGAAACCTCTTTGACAAGGCTCTGGGACTCCAGCAAACAATGGTGAGAGCCATTATCTACAAATAGTGAAAACTTGGAGCAATGGTAAACCGTCCCAGGAGTAGAAAAAAGTGCATCAACAACTGATCCAGAAGGTCACAAAACAACCCAAACTAACATGTAGAGAACTGCAGGCCTCACTAGGCACAGTTACGGAGAGTGTTCACAATTCCATAATAAGAAAGATAGTGTGCAAAAATGGCTTCCATGGTAGAGTTGCAAGGCAAAACTCACCGCTGACCGAAAAGAACACAAAGGCTTGTCTCATTTGCCAAAATGCATCTTGCTGACCCCGAATAGTCAAATGTGAAACTTTTTGGAAGACATGGGTCCTGTTACATCTGGCGTAAAATGAAGACAGCGTTCCACAATAAATTGATGGAACCGTGAATTTGTGGAAAAAGAGACGCATTTCTGCACCTCTCTTTTTCCACAAATTTACCTTCACTATTTTGGCCTCTCAGAGTACTTCTGTAAAAGGTGAATGGTGTGCCTGGAGGTTCTGCCCTTTTGCTGACGTGTCCTGGGAGGCCTGGTTCATGAAGATGTGGATGAAGAAAGAAGACATAGGAAACGGGCAAAGAAAGAAAACAGAAGACAAAAGAACAAGAAGAGGCAAGAGAAGAATCAAGAAAGAAGTGAAGCTGTGGGAAAGGAGACAGGGGCATGGAAGCAGTCAGAGAAGAAGGTAGGAAGACATTGAGAGAGAGTGTGTGAGAGAGAGTGTGTGTAAGAGAGGAAGTCTGAGAGAGCGTAAGTGTGAGTGAAAAAAAAAACAACAAAATGCAAATGAAAATTCAGAGCTTTCTACTTCGTTTTTGTTTGTTTCATTGTGGGTCCCTCCTCGTTTTTGGAAATTTGTACAAATTGACAAAAGTCCTGTATATATAGAATATATTTTATTTACCTGAAATAAGCATTTGTATTGTATCTACAATTCTATTTAACTGCTTTATTCTAGTTAATAAACAAGGTTTTGTTTAAAAAAAAATCTAGAATGAGGAGAAATTATAATAGTCTGGGTTTGTTGAAAGAGTATCTTAGCCTACATTTGATCAGGGTGTCATGGAATCAATATGGTTCTCAAAATTATGTTAAGACATTATTATTTTAAAAGTCTTGAAGCTTGCACAGATTTTTCATCATTGAATCGCCAATTAATACACAAAGAACATCCGATGCAGTGGGGAGAGGAACAATAATTAATGTCATTTTGCTTTCACGTGTGGTGCTTGTAGCATAAATAATTTGTCATAGGACAGTTGATTTTCCTATTTAAATACAGAAAATACAAGGTCAGTATATTATTCTTATCGCTGTGGCCTTTCCTCTGCTGTCAGTTCCCTTTTTCTTTTCACTTTAAGACCTATTTAGGGTTAGCCATTGTTTTTAGGCCTGTGTTCCAGTAATAATCCAGCTCTGGGATCCTTTTTTAGAGAACAATACAAGGAACACTTTTCACAGGAATATGACTGATTAGCCATAAAATGCAAATAGTTTTTATTTTGGTGAATGTAGATTGATCCAGGAAGGATATATATTGTAATAAATAAATGTGAATATGCTGCTGGTGCAACTCAGAACAAAACCCCACTTTGTTAAAGGAAGAAATACAAAACATATATATATATAGGTGACCACACTATTTGTGGATAGTGAAGCAGTGGATGAACGGCCGCTACTCTGATTATTTATTTATCTTTTTATATATTAAAGTATTCCATTTTTCATATCACCCTCGCCTCCGGATCTGTGCTTCAAGAATTCGGGAAGATTTCCCTCGTTTCTCTTTTTTTCTGAGATTACGAAGTTTGGATATAAAAAAAAAAAAAAATCAAATGGTGGAGAGTAAAATCTACCCGGGAGATGAATAATCCCTCCCGCACATCCCTTTGCACGATCTATGGGCTACCAGATATATACATTTGTCTTGATGAATTACACTATGATGTCTTTTTGTCTTGTTTTATGATTGAATTTAACATACTGCTCGGATCTCTTTGAAGCTACATTGAATTGGTATTATTTATATTATCTACACTCACTTGGTGTGGGGGGGCGCGGTCACCTATATATGTTTTAAATATATTATTTGACAGGCAATTATTATTATTTTTATTATTATTTAGCAATTAACAAAATGCATTGTTCAGAAATGTTTTTTAGAAGCAGGTAATTGATATGGCATATTAGCTGTTTGTGAATGTTATGTTCTTTACATTTTCTAAGAATATGTTCTAATCGGTATCTTTAGACAGCATGCTAAAATGTGTTAATTAGTTTGTGTCCCTCATTATGATAGTTAGGTGTGTAATGGTGTGTAAGCGATGGTAGCTCAATTTAACTTGCTAATATCATATATGGACTCAAACAAGTATAATCCACTGATTAATTTAAAACATGATTATTGGTCTGTATTTGTTAAGAATTCCAAAAATAAATCATTTTAAAGAAATCAATGCTCCCACACAACAGTGGCCAAGTTAGAAACTGCTGCCTTATTTTTATTTTGAAATGGAGGACTTAAGGGCATTGTTTGACTACACTGGATGGCCACGCAAAAGTAAATTATTTTTCTCCACTGGTTGCATCCAAGTGGTGGACAGCACCTCCTGGCTCCGAAAGTATGTATCTTATCTCTCTACAATAGAAGGAAGTGTGTTAGAGGCTAAATACTCTATGACCCCCTCCAAACAACAACACAGCGATGGAGGAGGTGGGAGAGGCACAGAATGGGGTGCTTACCACCTTAATAGAAATGTTGGCAATTTAATCCTCACACCACAATGGAGCAGGAAGCGGAGAAAATTTTTTTTTATAACTTTCCCAACCACCAGGCATGGGATTGGGGTGAGTGGGAGTCACAAGATGGGGTCTGCGTCTCCAATAGAATGGATTTATGTATGTGTTGCTGAGATGTTTTGCAAAATCTGTGAGTTTACTTGGTCCTGTAAACTTGCATTTTTCTCAGCTCTAATGCATTCTCTGTTTATGGAATAGACCAGCCTGAGTGCAGCCCTGTTCCATAGGTACACCTCTAACACTTCTTGGTCATTTCAGATGTAGGGATGTATGGCAGATACATATTAGAAACAAGTCATTGGCATCTCTGGATCAAGGAGAGGAAGTCACCGGAAGTGCCACCATGTTGCCTTGAGTTCAAGTTAGGGCAAAATGATGACATTTTCAGTGACGTCCTCTCTCCCAACTGGAGTATCACCGGAACCACTGCCATTTTGGTGGAAGTTCCCGTTGGGTTATCGATCATACCTCACCTTTGAATTTGAGGTGTGAACATGAATAAGGTAATTATCTCCATATATGGGGGGAATGTTTAAAAGTGCTGATATATATGGGATCAGGTTAAAGCATTGATAAAAATGAGTAATTAATGTAAATTTATCTACATTTAGCATTTTTGTTTAGGTTCCAAAGATCTCTAAATTTGGTGAAAGTCTCCCTTTCCACATATTAATGGGAGTTTCAATTATATATCTAAATTATTTATATTATAGCAAAAAAGATGGGCACTAGACCCACTTATATGTTGTCAAATTATAAAACATTTAAATTTTCAATTACAGATGGAAAGGGGTATTTATATTCAAAATGCTTCAAGTTAACTTTTTCTCCCTGGGCTAAAATGAGCTTCTCGAAATTTAGAACTTTGCAGCAACATATAGTTACAATATAAGTAAAAGTTAACATTGCACACAAATCTCTTAATATCGCAAAAAAAAAAATCAAGAAAATATATATGTTTTTGATCCATAGACATGTTCATGTACTTGTAACAACGATCATCGATCATCTGAGCTAGATAAAGAACTATTCTGTAACATGGTCAATACGTAACGTACCATGACGTGTTAGTTACAAGTATATCTCAATATTATGGATATGTTGTTCTTGCTCATCTTTAAAAACAATTAAATAAATATAAGATGAGTGTGTCATTCCAGATAGCCCAGCAATTATTTTATTACTGTACAGCGTAAATGTCAGGGTGAAACAGATCACAATTATTAAGACAAATTACTTCTTCTTCATTCTAGTCTTTGCTCCATTAGTTCTGATGAAAGCAAAGCCTATTAAAACTTTAAGATAACTGCTTCATATTAACGTAACAGGTGATACTGGCAAGTTTGTACTTTGGTGGTGTGATAGAATGTAGCTACTGGCGTGACTGATCAACTCTGACTAATAGGGAGATGTGAAGAAATAAATTAAATAAGTATTTATTTATTTAAAGTGCAAAAAAATGCAGTGGTGCTCTACAATAGGTCTTTACAAGTTAAGAGATACTTGGACAGAAGGTACAGGCAAGAGTGAAAAAAGCTAGGATGGTTAAGAAACACTCAGCTATTCAAGGAAGACTGAATATAAAAGATGGCAACACACCCACTGATTTATCAAATGGAAAATAAATAATAATAAATACACAAAATTAGAGTGATTGATATGTATGTGGAATATATTGTGGAACACAATGTGTTAGATGAACAGACGAGAATAAAATGAAGCTGTTTATTTACTGTGTAAATGATACTAAGAGTCTTATGAGTGCGGAACCACAATAGTAATACATATTTTATGCTAAAGGACATTACCAACAACAAAAAGAATACAATAAACAAAATCTGGAAGCAAAATCTCCAATTATAGAGTTTTCTCTTACTCTAGAAATAGATTTCTCAATTAATTGTGGAAGAGTGTTCGACAAAAGCACTGTATGAACGTTGCTATATTTATGGTCTATATAAGAAGTCTATATATTGTCTTCTTCTCTGCTAATATACTTAATTAAGTCAGTGGGACATTGGTTTTTCTAAAGTAAATGAATACCATACCTGAGTACATTTATCCAGTTTTGTTTTGTAATATTTTTGTTTTTCAGAAGAGAAGTTTTTTTTATTAATGTACATTTGAGTATTTGAGTGTTTTAGCAGCCTAAAAATAAACTTATGAAGGTATTATCCTACTTTGTTGTACACAGGAATTGTTTAACCATGGAAAGTTTTTTGGAAAAGGACAGCATGCAAACTTCTGTGTGCTTTGTATAAATATATTTCTCCTACTCTTCTCATCATAATGGTGCTATCAGTTTATATCTAATGTTGTCATGAGCCATGGGGATTTGAACCTAACCATAGTGCAAACAGGTGGCTTTTTGGTTTGATGGTCTCTCTAGCTCCCCATGGACATGACCTGCTAATTTCTTCAAAAACACAATACTCAATAACATGTAAGGTACTGATCACAACACATGCCATTCCAGCATCTATTTGCTGGGATTTGTTCCTCACCTTTGGGAATAACAGGTGGAGCCAAGTTGAGTCCCAATTGAAGGTCTACACGGTCATTTGGAAGATGTGAACCTGTATAAAACATGGTCTCAAAACAAGATCTTTCCAAAGAAACCCAGGATATCGCACTTACACTATCTTGGGTATATTTTAGAAAGGTACCTGTGTAACTCTGACATGAATAAACACATTAAAATCCCATAGCAAACAGCTGTCAGTGTGGAAAATCAGTGACTTTTTTGAGCTATAAGAAAAAAAAATAAGGTTATCATATATAACTCTAAAAGAAATTGCAAATCAAACAAGAACATAGAATTTGAAAGGTTACTTTATACATTTTCAAAAGCTACATTGATTTTTCATTGTGTGGTTAAACAAATTCCATAAAAGACTGTGTTATAGGAGATTGCATACCATCACGCTGCTCAGCAGAATGCAATCAATACATGCCTCTCTTTCTATAAAAATATAATTCCAAAAACTGACTATACACAGGACCGACTTTCCTGATTACTGACATTTCCAGTCAATAATGGCTTTGAAAAATGACATTTAACTGAAAATCAATAACGCCTAACCCCAACTGCATTGTTCTGACCATGTATGTCCTTTTGAAAATATATACACTTTTTATGAAAAGTCTTGATTTTGACCTAAAATAATTGATTGGCCAAAGGCAACGATGAATATATTTACACCTATAACAAATTGTCAATAACACTTTTGAATGATATCACAAGCCATTTGTTGTGGAACCTTAAACAGGTTATTATATTATATTTCACTTTTTATGTATACCTTACACAGACCAAATATTTGGTTATATCTGGTACCAAAATGCAGTTAATCTAACAAAGAAATCAAAAATACCATAACTATTCAGTTTCTATGTAATATATATAAATACAGTTTGGCAAAATCCAAATAAATCATTTCAATGAATGTTTAAAATCCTTGATAGATATTCTATATACTATAAATTAAGGTAACATGTGATGTTTAAGAATTGTAACGAGTTACTTGTATGGATTTACTTATATTTTTGTCATTTTAATTTAAAACATGTAGAATTATCTAATGCATTATCTAATTGAATATAATATATGGAACAATAAAGACTCAAAGTGCAATTCTGTTCTTTACTTAATAAAATCCAAAATCAGCGATTATTGTGTTATATTCTTTTCCACGGTCACACTTCCCATTCAGAGGATAGAAATGATTTATATAAAAATAGAGAAAAGGTTGACAAGGATCTCTCACCTCACCAATTGCTAAGCTCTACCTGATTTATATATTTATATATATATATATATATATATATATATATATATATATATATATATGTATATATATATATATAATCAAACGTAGATAGACAATCACATGAATCCATTGTAGGGAACATTAAATTGAAAATGAATGGAGTAATTATAAAGCAGAATTAATATTAGAAAAAAATGCAGGTCTTGTAAAGTAGAGACATTTATTTAGGTAGGATAAGAGACTGCTGAATATTTTGGTTTCTCCCTTACCCTTATCACAGGGCCGGCACATGACAAAATGCCGCCTGGGGCTAAGTTTAAAATGCCGACCCCCCCTCATTATCTACCCTTCCTCTCCCTCCGTCCCTGCCACCCCCCCATTATCTACCCTTACCCCCCTCTGTACTTACCTTTCAGCAGTCCTGCGGCGAGTTTCCCTGTTCGGTCTCGGTGCCGGCTTGTAATGCTGAGCGCCGGAAAATGACATCATCTTCTGGTGCTCAGCATTACAAGCCGGCACCGAGACCGAACAGGGAGACTCGCCGCAGAGGAGAGAGAGAGGGGCGCCGAGTGGGTACTGACAACTTGGTAAGCAAAAACCACTCGGCGCCCCTCTCTCTGTCTTCTGCTTTAAAAATAATTAAAAAAAGGCCTTCAAAAGTGCCGCCTGGAGCAGTTGCCCCACTCGGCTCGATTGCCGGCCCTGCTTACTCAAGATCACAATAGAGCAGAGGGTGTATAATCTAGTCTACAAGGGTCAGAGCCACGCCATGGTTTCAGGATTATACTCACCACACTGCTCTTTACTGCACAATGTCTCATAGCCTGATTATATATTTCCATAATTAGAGAAATTCCAAAATCATGATTAGTGACCCTTAAAAGATTTTATACCCTGGGCACTAAGATGCCAGGAATAAGCTCAATCATGTCTGTTTAAACTGTCTTTTGAGCATATGTGAATATGTGAATTTCTATACACACAGGAAAACAGTGGTTTCCCTACTTGTCCAAAACAGCACCCAAGGGTTTCCGTGTGACACATGCTAGGTTGTTCGTTTCCACGTTAATGGAAAAATCACTGGAAGGCTGGCAGTAGACTTGGACACATAGACCAAAAATAATTCAAGCACATAGTTTGTTTTGTTTCTGGTCTATTCACTTTCAGACAATGGATTTCATTTCCTGCCTTTCCGGTTTGGATTAAATTTGGTGCTCTTATTTGATTCAGAAACAAAATCTATTTTCACCCATTCATTCCTTTTTCACTTTCTCTTACAATGCCTCCATAACTTCTCCAACAATCGTTTCCGTGTCTCCGCTTCTCATTGTCTGTAGCTCATCTTCTTCTTCTTCTTTTCCCAGCTCTCCGCTGCTGCCAGCTATCACCTGTATTATCCTGAAGTGAAAGGCTGTCCCCGTGGCATGCGCGGGAGCGCAGAAATCCTTCTGCATTATCCTGGTCTCTTCTATGTACTTCTGCAACAGGGCAAAGCCTCCATGCATACTATGGGGACAGCTTTTCCCCCATTGAAAAGTTCATTATTATCCTCAATCCTAATACGTACACCTATGTATAATTTATGTATTTTTTAATTTGAGTATTAAAGTATCACCATTATTTGAAAAATTAATATAACTAGGAAATCATACTAAATACTTGCATACTTGCAAATACTTTGATTTGCATACCAATAACTATTCAAGAACATAACTTGAATTGTAAAAAAACTTTTGAAAAAATGTATTTAATATTGTAAAAAGTAGTAATATTATAAAATATAGGAAATTGGGAAATTAAATGCTTTGAATTTGATACGTGCATGAAATGGGATGGTAGAGACAAATGTAATGAAGAAAAGGGCTAAATTGGATTCACATTAATACTTCATACATTTGCAGGCATTGGCTCTTTCCACAAATTTACCATTTTCCATCCTTTAGTCTCAACTCCACATAGTAATTCACATTATATATCTCGGAGAGACAATGTTATCATTGCAAGCACTCCATCTTGCTACAAAGCCTCACTGTCTCCTTAAAAAGTAAACACTGTTCTACCTAAAAGTAAATGCTTTCCATACATGTACCTCTATTTTGTATATTTACAAACGTAAAAGTTGTTTGTCTTAATAATACGAATAATGATATAAATGTGTGGCCTTTTATAAAACTTAGATTATCTTACTGACATTTTCATGTACAACCTTTAATATTTCTTTTGTCTTTATAGTAGTATTCCACTCAAATGATTAATTGCCAAAGATGAGAATCAGATTATGTGACGCATAACTTGTCGCCACTATATAAAGAAAAGATAATAATAAAATCACTGCTCCATATCATTAAATATGATATTTTAATCAGGGAACCTACTCTGTGTGTCAATAAACATGTAAGGAGCATTTTGCAGCACTAATGCATACAGTATATCTGTGCTGGCTGCTCAGCACTAGGCCAGTTATAAGACCTCGACCTCGAGGCATTCAGCAATGCCACGATCGGCACTCGGGGCCATCTCTGGCCCCTCCCCGGGGCGTCAACATCCGCCATACATTGTATGGCGGCGGACGCCCGTTTTAAAAGCGTTTAGGAGGCGATCAACGATCACCTCCTAAACTTAAATGGTGTCGCTGGAATGGTGTCCTCGATCAGGAGGCATCCAGCGACACCACTTACCTCTGGATGGACTGTGACCGCTCCGGAGAAAAAAAACAATAAAGACGAAAAAGTTCGCTGGATGGTCTCCAGACCCTCTAGACAACTCTGGCTCCACTTGCAGGTTGAATACAGGTATTGCATTCAACCATGCAAGTCAATGGAGCCCAGCTTTCTAATCACAGTGTGATTAGTAAAAATAAATGAAAAAATAAAATAAAATTAATAATAATTAGAAAAAAATAGTAAAAAAAAACAGTAAAATGTAAAAATAATTTCCCACTGATGTCACTATCAGGGGAACCTTCAAGTTGAAAAAAAATGTTAATTTTTTTTTAAAAAAGGCAAAAAAAATAAAATATATATAAAAAATATATTTTTGTGAGCACTCAGGAGATGTTGCTGAACACATATTGGGGTGTCGTGTGACATCGGCATAAACCAGGAGCTGTAAATTCATACATAAAGTAGGTGTGTTGGGGAAAAATACACACAAAAAAATACTACTGCAAACTTTGAAAAATTCTGGTGGTAAAATGTGTGCATGCAAAGAGTTAAAATACCAGCATTTAAAATAGCCTGGGGTGTCTAGTTTTCAAAAATATATGGTTTTGTTGGGCACACTGAAATGGCCCGGCTCAAAGATGTACCAAATAGGGCATGGGCAGTGGATCCCCAAATGCCAAAGTTCAACATTGAAAAATGTGCATGCCCCAAATGTGGCCCTTTTGCCCCCAAACAGCCAGGCAACATCATTCATGTGAGGTATCGCTGTACTCAGGAGATGTTGCTGAACACATATTGGGGTGTTTTGTGATAGTGACATATACGAGAACCTTTTAATTCATACCTGAAGTAAAATGTGTGTGACAAAACAAATGCAAAAAAATTACTACCACAAAGTTTGACAAAGACTGGTGGTATATATGGTGCATGGAAAGAGTTAAAATACTAGCATTTGAAATACCCTGGGGTGTCTAGTTTTCAAAAATATATGGGTTTATTGGGCATACTGAAATGGCCCGGCTCAAAGATGTACCAAATAGGGCATGGGCAGTGGATCCCCAAACGCCAAAGTTCAACATTGAAAATGCGCATGCCCCAAATGTGGCCCTTTTGCCCCCAAACAGCCAGGCAAAATCATTCATGTGAGCTATCGCTGTACTCAGGAGATGTTGCTAAATACATATTGGGGTGTTTTATGATAGTGACATATACCAGAACCTGTTTATTCATACCTGAAGTAAAATGTGCGTGAAAAAACAAATGCAAACAAAATGACTACCATAAAGTTTGACAAAGGCTGATGGTAGAATTAGTGCTTGGAAAGGGTTAAAATACTAGCATTTGGAATACCCTGGGCTGTCTAGTTTTCAAAAATATGTGATTTGATGGGGTAAATTGCGTTGGCCGGCTTCAAATATACCCGAAATGGCACATGGGGGAAGAATTACCAGATTTGGAAAAAATGGCTTTGAAATAGCAAAACGCTACCTGTACTTATTGCCCCATAATGTGTAGAAAAAAGCAAAAAAACATAAAAACATTGGGTATTTCTAAACTCAGGACAAATAGTAGAATCTATTTAGCAGGTTTTTTCATTACCTTTTATAGATGAGTAAAAGATTTTTCAACTAAAAGTTAGAAACAGTCATTTTTTTTCAAATTTTTTCACCATATTTTATACTTTTTTTTAATAGTAAATAATATGATACAATCAAAACAATGTCATCTAAAGAAAGCCCTTCTTGTCCTGAAAAAAACAATATCTAATGTGTGTGGGTTCAGTAAACGGGGAACAAGAAAATTATAGCTAAACACGAGCAGGGTACAAAAAGTAAAATCAGCCTTTGTCACGAAGGGGTTAAATAGTTGGAACCCTGATACTATCAACCAGCAGAATGCTTTGAACATCTAGGGTTCCTACATGTGATAATTAGTGCACATTGTTTTGTTTGCTAGCTCTGCACTATTTTGACTTGCGAGGAATTGGTTCCTGTATTGCTGCTGTATCATCAGATGAATAATTCTCTGATAATATACTCGTAACACTGCTGGGGTCCATAGAAGTGCCTGTGGTGGTTCATCTGAGATTTAAGGTTTTAATTTGTTCCTTTCACCACTTCATCTATGCTGCATAACATGCACTAGAATATCATTAAAATTTGCATAATTTCAGCAGGACTGACAGAGCTACAAGGGTCTATTTCATGCCTGAGTTATTATTTGTTTTAAAGTTCTTCAAAAACTGTCTGCATTACTTGATGTTTTTTTTTATATAAAGTAGACATGAAAAACAGCTATAAAACACTTTTTATTCCTGTATACTTTAATAAAATAAGCTCTGCATACACAAATGTACTTATTTTATACCTTGCTTAAAATTGTCTATATTTTATTTTACAGCTATAGATTCTTTTTATAAAATAATTAAATAAGTTCACATTAAACCATATTGCATATTATTTTCTTCTTTGAATATACCGTATTTGCTCGATTATAAGACGACCCTGATTATAAGACAACCCCCCAAAATCTGAATATTAATTTATGAAAAAAAAGAAAAAGCCTGAATATAAGACGACCCTATAGGAAAAAGTTTTACCAGTAAATGTTAATTCATGTGAACTATTTTTTTTTAATAAAAGCTATGATTGAGAAAAATATTTTGTTTTGATTTCCTTTTTTTTCAACCCCCCAGTTATGCACATCTGTCCCCTGGCTTGTCACTCTGCCCCAGAAATGCCTTATATCCCCTATATGCCAGTGTGCCCCATGATATGCCTTTTAACCCTCTAAATGCCACTGTGCCCCATGATATGCCTTTTGGCCCCCTATGTGCCACTCTACCTCCAGAATTGCCTTATACCCCTATATGCCACTCTGGCATTTAGGGGGTTAAAAGGCATATTATGGGGCAGAGTGGCATATAGGGAAGTATAAGGCATTTCAGGAGGCAGAGTGGCATATAGAAGGTTAAAAGGCATTTCTTGAGGCAGAGTGGCATTAAGCGGTTAAAAGGCATTTCACAGAGCACTCTGCCTCCAGAAATGCCTTATGCCCCCATTTAACACTCCCTCCACCTCCCTCCTCCAAACTTACCGGTGCGTCTGAGTCCCCAGTGCGTAGTCCGGGCAGCGTGTAGAGCTCTAGGCGATTCGCGTAGACAACTTCCACTGCAGCCGGGAGGAGGTGCGGGGGTTGTCTGCGTCCATCGCGTAGACCTTCCCCGACTGTCAGAGATCACGGGGAACTCTGATCTCTGACAGCCGGGGAAGGTCTGCGCGATGGACGCAGACAACCCCCGCTGCTAACCGCACCTCCTCCCGGCTGCAGCAGAAGTTGTGTACGCGAATCGCCTAGAGCTCTGCACGGACTACGCACCGGGGACTCAGAAGCACCAGTAAGTTGGGGGGGGGGCAGAAGGATCCAGGTCCCCTGCATCGCTGCGGGGGATCTGGATCTTAGTCTCATAGTCAGACCTAGTTGAGTCTTATAATCGAGCAAATACGGTATACTTTTATTTTATTCTCATTATAGTTTAATTTGTTTATAAAGACAATTGGTGTTCAAATATTCAGCTTTTTTTTAAAAGGCTGTCTTGTTATCAATCTGATAATTGTATATTTAAAAAAGGAAAAACTAAATCACTGACATTTAGCTACAAAACATTGGCTTTCTTGCTGAAAACTTACTTGTTTTTACTTGTCGATTATAGAATAAACATTCAATTAACAAACAATCGAAAATAAATGTTGCATGTTATTCTATTTATAACTTTGTAGAAATAATTTAGCAGGAAGTGATGTTCTATAAAATTACATTGTATAATTCTATTGTACATAATAAGGCATAAAATCGTGTGTATTAACACTGATTCTGAGTAGGACTTCCGCTAGGAAGAAAAAAGCATGTTAACACTAATAGCGGTTGCTGTCTAATAATAATTACAGCCATCAGTTTAATTAGATTTTGTAACAGAATATAAGAATTAAAAAAGAAACATCTATACACTCTATAATGAATAATACCAAAATACCGATTAGCCACAACATTATGACCACTGACAGGTGGGTGGGATGTATTAGACAGCAAGTGAACATTTTGTCCTCAAAGTTGATGTGTTGACAAGGGCCAAATGGTGATGTCTAGACAACTGGGTCAGAGCATCTCCTGTTAAAGTGACAGCATGTTGCCAGAACTAATGTGCAGTCAGCTGGCTAGTATGCTGGTAACAATTCTGATCCCTGCACACCAAGCCGGTATCAGTGATTGTGATGTAACCCCTACTTCAAAAAGATTAAACAAATACAGATTTTTTAAGAGTTTGTAAGAAAAAATAGCCAAATTGTTTTAACTATTATAATTTATTTAGGGATGAGGGCTCCCCAAAATGTAAATAGTAAATGTATTTGTACAATTATATAATGTGATAGGATGCATGGTTTTCTCTAAAACAGGTATCTTTGAAAAGCCTAACCGGTCTTCCCTAGTTAAAGTGTTTATATAGAATCTTCCCACATCCAATTGTCCATTTGCCTGCTACACCCAGGTATTTTTGTGCTCTTGCCTCTTTTTTTTTTTAAAAAAAGCATTGTTTGTCACTATTTATATAACAGCTTCTACAAAATTAGATCTGAAGTACACAATACTTTAATTAACCCCTTAATGACGGCTGCATTGTTTTCAATGGGTTTAGGGACCGCCCATTGTCCTTAAGGAGTTAAACTTTGCCCTTTTCCCTAAACTTTCACTATATTATCATTGGTCTAAATTAAACTTGCATACTTACAACATTCTTTTGATATCACAAATGTCCCTCTTTTTACTTTTCCACATTCAAAAGCGGACTTTACTAACAATCTTTCTGTGTAGTTACAATGCTTAAAACATTTCCTTTTGCTCAAAATTAGCTTTATTTCAGAATCGACAACTGTAGCTTTTTTTTTTTTAGTCGAATAACATTTTTGTTATTTTTCTACAATTACGCAACTAGGCACAGAACTTAGATTTTCTGCACCTACATTTTGTATTAAAAAGGATTTCAAAAGTGAATTTAAATGCATGTTTTCCCCTATTCTGTATAAAAATGCATGGGCTGTGTTTGGTCTTTAGATCTGTCTGTTTGAAGCATGCTTCCAATTATCCATATGGACCTAGACCAACTTTCTGAAAACTGCAAGATTTTAGTTTGTCAAAACATTTTTTCAAGATAAAAGAGATAAACCAAACTTTTTTTTATATATATCACATCTAAAGTAGCCTTCCAAATGTCAGAATATAGTTTTATTTGACTTGGTTTCAAAACGATATTGTAGACTTGTAGAGAGGCTCAGAAATATATTCCACTTAACTTACAGAGTCAAAACTTCAAAGAAGTTTATACACCAGAGAGAGGTAATCAGTGTCACTGCAGCTCTGCCAGCCAGGATTGTAAGCTCGTTTAAACAGTTTTCTGCTTACCCTTTTTTTTGTAAGTCAAAATTGTTAGGTTATGCAGTACAATGTGTGTCCTGTTTACCCATTGTACAGTGTTAATTAATATGATGGCGCTATATAAATCAATACATAATAATGATGATAGCCATAGCCGTATGTCTGGTTTATGCCTGCTGCGAATCAGAATATTTCAGTGGATACATTTTATAAAGTTGCCTTATAAAGAGTAGTGACAGTGACAGCAATCAAACTGCCCCCCCCCCCCGACACTCTGGAACTTGAGTTGGAAGCTCTCGGGGTGGGAAGGTGGATGACGGTAAGAGTCGTGTCGTGTGAAAAAATACATTTTCACGTACTTCAGTCTATATGACTTACTCAACAGCCAACACCAACATCGTGGTCCAATGAGAAACAGAACATTCATTTAGTTTATTAAACAAATTAAAATACATGAATAATAATAATCATCAATAAAAATGGAAGGAAGCCATTTGTGCTTACGTCCCTTTCCGCACTGGTAGAACCTCAAAGTTATATGGTGCTTCACAGTGTGAGGTGGGCTGCAGGGCCAGACGTCAGGCATCACAAACCCATCTGAGTCGTTCTTAATTGCTGGATGGTCCCACTTTTATATATTTTAGTGATACATGAAAACCGATGTAAATATCTGTCTATGTGGTCATGCTCACTAACTATTATTTAGCAGTGTTGTGGTTGGTTTCATACTGTACTCCTAATCCTGTTCCCAAGCTCCCAACATCCCAGGTTCAAGGGCATATTCAACCCTTTCCTCAACAATTAACCCTTTACACCAGCATGCCTTCATCACACTGTTAACCCTTTTGCATCAAAATTGCACTACACAACCACTTAAGGTCTCCTTTTGCTTAGGGTGAAACTAATCCTCACCTTTGTGCCTCTGTGTATATGTAGTATATGTGGGTACTTGAAAAGTTCATGCATATGTTTACTATCAGCATGTATGCGCATTCTTCCGAATGTGTCAGCATGGCTTTTATGTTCATTATTTCAAGGACATAAATATTTCACTCCTTAATAAACAATATGCTAATATATGAACATTTGCTAAAAAGAACATTTTCAATAAAGTACTTTTCTTTTTACCATAATGTAATGGATGCTTCGTGTGTAGACAGTTAGACACTTCTATCTGTGTGTTATGTCTGTATTAAAACCACAGCTTGCTACCTCCCTTTATTAAGCATTGCTGCAGTGAAGTTGCTCATAATAATCTAACCTTGAAAACATTATTGTGCAATTGGTTTTGAAAAGAGCTAATGCATACAGTTCTGAACAATTACTGCCAACGTGATTGCCATTCTCGTGACCTTCATGACATTTTCCAAGTGCAACTTAGTATTTCAAAGACTCTGCTGTAATAGCACATATATAGTAGGAGTTGATTCTATGCGTGTGTCAAACATTATCACATATCCTCCCGAAGCGACAGAAACCATTAACCTTCTTAAGAAGAAACATTTGTTCTAATTTCATTTATATTTGAGAGGTCAGGTTTGGGAGTGTTGTTAAATAATGGCACACAATACAATAAATCCACTTGAATTGATCACGCTTGGTATTTTGTCGAGGCATATTTTATATTGGGGTTTTTTTTTTTACAAAAACTTACATGCCTAATGCAGAACTGTTTTTTTGGAGGGTAATTGCCCATAAAGTATTGGACTAATAAAGAATGTAAGATATTTGCATTTTAAATGCATGTGAATATAGAGGTGTGTGTGAGTTGCCTGGTAAGTTAATGCTGTTTCTGGTTTGCAGATGGAGATTTACCTACTGAATATGCTGTGGAATATGATAGTATTATATAAATCAATTAATAATAATAATAATTTGTAAAGTCTTTGTGTCCTCCAGAAAGGCAGAAGACATTTTAAGCCCCCCTTCTAGGTACATTGGGTTCAAGTTGGCACGTTGACACGTGTGTTTCTGCCCACACCTCATACGCTACCTGCCTTAAACCTAATCATAGGTAGCCACACCGCTCACTGCAATTTGCCCTCTTTCCCTGGGAACGATGCGTATCTATTGTATAGTACATTGTAAGTACATTAACATACATTCCTTTAAATATAAAATAAAAATCTCCTACATGCCAGATAGCTGGGGGAGAGGGTGAACAAAGGGGCGAATACATTGAAAGAAGGGTCACTTTTTGAAGGGCCCATCCAGCAATCATCCATAAAGCCCTGCCTCGTCAATATTAAAACACATTTTCTACTTTTGTTCCCTCTTTTTTTAATGTAATGTAGTTCATGTCTCTTTATCACTATCCTGAAATACTCCTTAGATTATAGCTCAGGGATTTTCTTGTCCGTGCCCATATATTTCGTCAGTCAGTAATTATTGAGCTTGGGCTCAGATACAGATATCGTTAAGATGTGGCCTAGAGGAAATCAAGGAGAAGGAAGGGAAGCCTTGGTGTAGATCTGACTTTGATGAAAGAGGAGTAATTAGTTTAGTGTCAAATTGTAACATAAAATATTAAAAATTTCACATAATCTATTAATGTGGCCTCAACCAACTTTAACAGTGTCTGATGACAGAAATAGATATTGAGTAAAAGAAGAGTTTTACAGAACAAGAGTTTTGGAAAAAAAAAAAAAGTTGACTGCTTAGATCTACAGAATGACCATATCCCAACCCCCAACCACCATATCCCAACCCCCAACCACCAAATAGTGACACTGATTACGGGGTAGGGCATTTTCCACATCTTTATTGATTATTAACATTGCGTCAGATTCTCACTCAGATATACACCATACATTGACAACTTGCCCTAGGCCTAACGGGCAGTTCATCCCCAACACTTGTGCAAGGGTCCATGCCTCCCCTAGCCTGTTATGGGCACATTGTCATTTGTATTGCATGATGGCCAGGGGGCACACAGTGCAGCTGTCACCAAACAAAAACAGGCATATCCCAACAGCATTAAACATCATAACATAAATACAAACATCCCTAACTTATTCAAGCCTTGCCATGGGGTGGGCCATGTATTGTTTATCCGATACAGTGATATAATACTATTTTATATAGTGTATTGCGTAACTTCGCCAGATGAGTAATGTGATAACATCATATTTTTTAGCCGTGTGAAAACAGAATGTAAAAAATTTATAAAACTAAAATTTCTGCACACACAACGCAAACAGGAAATCCCAAGAGACAACGGATGCAAAGACTTGTGGCCTTGTTGTTCTTTTATATAAAGGATTTGAGAGCGATTTATACCTACCAGCATCTGAAATGTAGATCTGGAACTGTACCATATCTCCAGGACATACATTTTTGGCAATGGAAATTTAAATATTCCAACAAAAGGCTTTATACGTTGTAGTTTCTCCATCACCATTGGTATAGCTCACCCTAGCCTTCTTTGGGAACATGAGTACTTTACTGCCCAATAGTTCAATAACAATTTTTTTTTACCAATAAGTAGGCAGAATTACTAAGAATTTACATTGAAAACTTGTTTTTCCAAAATAGTAATTTCTTAGGAGTTTAGTTCCTCATCTCCAAGTTGACTCGCATGCAACTGAATTATTAAGTGAAAACTTGAGTTGGAACTCATCAGGGTTTTTCAATATACCCCACTACCAAGATTAATATATAAAAAAGATCTTCTCCTTTTTTGCATCAGTATGGAGGAAACTGACAAATGGGATGTATGCGTGTGGATCGAAAGAGATATTATTTGCGTTGAATGTCTTATGAATATGTAATGTATCAACATCTACTTCTAAATTTATGAGTATTTCATTTATTCATGGTTGTATTAGTAATTTTGGAGTCTGGAACTAAAATTATTTAATCTAGCAGTGGGCATTTTTTTGGATTAATTAATTTCAGTTGGGTGTAATTTAATATGGTAATGTTCTTAACTGTGATGGGTTAAATCAGTTTTTTAAATACTAGTTTCTAGTTAGGGATATTTGTCTATGATTAAACCCGTCAGGCAAAACGCGTAAGATGCTGATTCCTTAATGTTTGCTAAGTATGTGAAGACAAATAAAGTTTGAAAGTGTTTGATGGACTCCTGTACCTTTTTTTCTTGAATCAAGCAATCTTTGCTTGGTGCTGAGGAAGCACTTCTTGTGTTACATGTATATTGTATTGCATTGTACACATTATGCAGTTCTTTCGAAACTCCGGAACAAAACTTAACAATTACAAGAACAAAGTGAACTTCAATGTCATCAGCCAATTTCAACTAGACAAAACAAGTAGGAAACTTCAGTATTCTTTCCATGATGACATTTGAAATAGTTCTTTTTACATTATCCGAAATGGCATATCTGTCCTCAATAGAACAACAATAAAAGGAAGCTTGAAAGGAAGTTAGTATTAACTCTGGCATATCATCTATCTAATTATATGTTCCTTAGGTAAACCGAGGAAACTAAACGTTTGTGTGTCCTTTCACTAGGGTAAATATTTATATGATAAAGATAATCTGAGATGCCTTAAAGCATTCCTGGAAATTTCATTTTTTAGATAAACATTTATTATATTTCATTCAAGGCTTTAAAGGGGTTGGCATGAAATGGCTAAAGTATGATGTGGACAATAATGACACATTAAAAGCAAATTATAGTTAAAGGTACAGTCATGTTGCTTTTTTACACGATGGCTCCATTTGCAGAATTATAGAAGTCACCATAGTCTCCCCCTTAAAACCATAAGCATTTTTATGGACCCCCTGCTTGTAACTATAATAGCCTCCACTCTTCTGGGTAGGCCTTCCACTGGATTTTGGCCTGTGGCTTTGAAAATGTGTGCTGATTCAGCCAAAAGAGCATTAGTGAGGTCCGGCACAGATTTTGGATGAGAAGGCCTGGCTCGCAATTGGCGTTTCAATTCATCCCAGTGGTGTTCAATAGGGTAAAGGTCAGGGCTCTGTGCAGGACCTTCCCCAACCTAGTGCCATAAAGTTGGAAGCATTTAATTGTCAAAATGTCTTTAAATGCTGTAGCATTAACATTTCCCTTCACTGGGACTAAGAGGCCTTGCCCAAAATCAGAAACAGCCTCAGACTCTCACCCCTTCTCCAGTAGCCACTATGCATTGCGGTAGGTAGCGGTCTCCTGACACATCCACTAAACCCAGATTTATTCATCAGACTACCAGATAGTGAAACGTGATTCATCGCTCCAGAGAACGTTTCCATTGCTCCAGAGTCCAGTGACAGTGTGCTTTACACCGCGCCAGCTGATGCTTGCCTTCTGTGGAGCTGCTCCACTATGGAAACCCATTTCATAAAGCTTCCAACACTGCTGTTGCTTTCAGAGCCAGTTTGGAACTCCATAGTGAGAGATGCTACAGAGGACAGGATCTCATAGCTATGCTCTGCGAGTGTGCATGATCTACCAGTGGCTGAGCTGCTGTTACTCCTAGACACTTCTAATTCACAGTAATAACACTTATGGTGGACAGTTCCAGATCTAGCAGGGCATACATTTTACAAATTGACTTGTGGCAAAGGTGGCAAAGAGTGACTGAGCTCCTCAGTACAGCCCATTTCTACTGCCAATGTTTGTCTATTAAGATGGCTGCCTATGTTCTTATTTTATACACCTGTTGGCAATAGGTGTGGCTCAAACACCTAAACTCAATCATTACGAAGGGTGTTCACATAGTTTTGGTTATAAAGTGTAGCTGTAATTTGATGCAGGGAAGTTTTTTCAGCATTCAGAAGAATATCTTGCCCTTGTTTTAATTACAAAGGCTATTTCAACTGATTCCCTTTTTCAAGGGCCCTAGGAAAACAGGAGCACTAGTAGAAGCATTATCAGGGCCATCCTACTGGAATTAATATCAGGTGTTAATCTGATACAACTCATATGTGTGCTAGGAGGTTACCCTTTGAATGACATATTTAGTGTCACAATGGTTTTAAAAATGTATAAACAAATTGTGTGAAGAGGACACTGATATAAATGGCAACTTCACATAAAGAGATGTTTGTCTCAGTGTTAAATAGTGTGTTCTTGATTGATTGATTAACTGATTGCAATATTTTACTACTGTTTAATAAATGATCAAGTAAAACTAGTGGATTATGATGGTCTCCAACGTTTGGAACCTATCGTATATATTTTTTTTACTTCTTTGCCTTTGAGATTAAGCAATTGTGCCAAGATTTCCTGTTGCTATGCTGAAACCTTTACAGATGAAGGCTATAATATACAGGCATAAATGTTAGCTTTATATTTAGCTAGACCTCCATAAGTGGTACTGAGTTATCAAACAAATAAAACCTATAGCAAGCATAAAAGTATACTACCGTGACCTTCAGCCCTTGAATGGCAGTGAATAGGACACTTTTTCCTTCTATGGAGCTGGGCTAGTTTTCTAAAATTACTTTATGTGACACTCTTATAACCAGCTTAAACTTTAACCAGGAAACCTATATATTTTTGTTTCTAGTATACGTTAAGAAATGTATAGATACCTAGTTTAAGACAAAACATCAATTACACTACACAATATAGTAAGTCCCACTACACTACAGAAATAACAGAAACAGGATGTCACAAATGAACAAATTCCTGTTCCTAGTCACCCAGGTATACTAAAAAAGGAAAATATCACTGGGAATATACTTCAACTATGTTTTTCTCATATGAATTCATAGGCATTCTTGGGAACTTCTGGGCTCCGGCTACCCAGAGCCTTCTCTTGCGGGACGCGGCCAGGACTGCACACTGTGGGCGGTCCCGGTAACGTCGTTTGGGAGGTCCCACTGACGTTAATAGAAACCCTCCCATTTAAAGGAAAAATGGGTGGGGAGCGGGGCGTGTCAAGACCCCGCTCCCGCGACCCTGAGGATTCGAGCGGCGCTCACCTGGTAATCTCCGGGTCAAACCCGGAGAGTTCTCAGGTATGTTCATAGGGTGCCAATACTTTTGCCACATCTATTTTTTTTTTTTGGATAAACCTGTGTTGTGTGTGGAATTGTTTGATATCCATGAGAGCAGAGTATTTTGTGTATTGTTTGAAGAAAATATCAAAAAGTAAAACTGGCCTGATGGACCCTGCCCTTAGTCTATAATCCACCCTACTCTTGTGCATACCTGGAAAGCATGGAGCAGTCATGTATGGATCAGTCTAGTTATGAGGATAATTTTGGCATGCTATTTTACATATTTTTTCAGATATGGTGTAGGTTAATGCCCAGCTATAATTAACAGCCTGATGCATAACAAAAATAATTATCTTGCTGCAACAGAATTGACTGATAATGATATTTAAGTTGGAATTAGTGGGAGTATGTAAACATGACAATTATGAACAGGCAGTTATGAATAGCTAATCCTTAATGCACATGGAATGTGTTTATTAAATGTTGTGGCAATTATTATAAATTGTGAGCCCTATTTAACATTTAATGAGCTTGATTTGATATCTGTTACAAAATGTTATAATTTTCAACTACAAAGTGTTTAGAACAGCCCCGGAGGGAAAGAATTGGACAAAGGGGCCACATGAATGTGTGCGGACGAGGTACCCTTGGTCAAGCCTGTTTAAAGGGTTAAGGCATGACTAAGCTAAAATTTTGCCGCTGAAAAGCTGAGCTATCTGGTGGCAGGTGCAGGGCCAGAGGGGGAGGGGGTAATTAGTTAATTACCCTCCCTAGGGGGGTATATAAGGAAGGGTCGTGGCCTATAGTGGCAACCATTTTCAGAAAAATTTTCCCACCCATCCCTCCCCTGTTTTTGGCATTTTGCCGGGTATTCTGGTTTTAAGCTGGTACGGTGCAGGAGTTAACCATCTAGGTATGGTTATTTGTGGTGCACAGAGGTGTAAGTGCAGGACACTCCAGGGGCATGCGCCCCTGTGAATCGTATGGTCATGTGACTGCCGCGCTGGGGACGCCGGCAGTTCCAGCAGGGATACAGGTGGTCACGCCCATACCAGCAGGTTACTGATTTGTTTATTCGGTTATTAAGTGGTTATTAAATGGTTACAATTGGTTATGTTTGCTTTCATTTTACAATAAATTATTGATTTTACTGTGTCAAATTTGTTGGTTTAATAATATTTGACACTGTGTAACATATAATAAAAGTTTAGTGTCGCGGTGCTGAAGTTATTTTAGTCCGCACCGCGGACAAATAATTCCATATCTGACGTTTAATAAAAATTTTGAAATAAAGAAGTGTTTCTTGTTTTTATTTATAAGAGAGGTACCGAAACTGGACGCTACTACATTCATGGTTACACGTGAGTGTACAGTGAATTAGTAATAATATTATTTTAACAGAAAATAAAGGTTACTACGTGTCACAAATGTATATCCAAATATGTTTAAATATTAATAATTACAACTGATGCAAAGAGTCAAAGCGTGTTTTATGTATGGATTTTCACAGTACAGTATGTATACACAAAAAGAGAGGTTGGAATGCAGCACTCAGCAGTGAAATGCTGCACGAGCCAGGGTACCACCAAGTCCCTCAATAAATCCAAAATAAAGAAAATTTATTTTGGAGTACAGTATGTACACCACTACAAAAAATGAAAAAATAAATACACCCAAAATAAATCAAGTTGTATGAAAAAAGTACACCCTCTTTGAATTCTATGGTTTTACATATCAGGACGAAATAACAATCCTCTGTTCCTTATTAGGTATAAAAATTAGGTAAATACAACATTAGATGGACAACAACACATGACATATTACACAGTGTTGTGATTTATTCAACAAAAATGAACCCACAATGGAGAAGCCATGTGTGAAAAACTAAGTGCTTCCATAGGAATTAAGATACCAAGTAGCAGACAGATGCTGCTAATTAAATACCCTTGATTAATCAATCATCAGCAAGTTTGATGACCTCTATAAAAGCTAAAGTTTTAGCAGTTTGCTGGTCTGGAGCATTTAGGTGTGTTCACGCAATGCCAAGAAGGAAAGACATCAGCAATGATCTTAGAGAAGCAATTGTTGCTGCCCATCAATCTGGGCAGCAACAATAAGGCCATTTCCAAACAATTTAAAGTCCATCATTCTACAGTGAGATTATTCAAAAGTAGAAAACATTCAACACAGTTGCCAATCTTCCCACAAGACTTTTGGAACAATGTCTTTTGGACGGACAAGACCAAAGTGGAGATGTTCCGCCATAATGCACAGTGCCACCTTTGGTGAAAATCAAACTCAGCATATCAGCACAAACACCTCATAACAACTGTCAAGCACAGTGGTGGAGGGGTTATGCTTTGGGCTTGTTTTGCTGCCACAGGACCTGGGAGCCTTGCAGTCATTGTGTCGACTTTGAACTCCTCTGTGTACCAAAGTATTCTAGAGTGAATTGTGAAGCCATCTGTCCGACAGCTAAAGCTTGGCCAAAATTCGGGTCATGCAACAGGACAATGATCCCAAGTACACCAGCAAATCTACAACAGAATGGCTCAAAAAAGAAAAGAATCAAGAAACCCAGTGAATAGTTTTCAGGGCAGGGTCCCAGAGACATTTAGATATTCGAACCAAACAAATATCTAGCAAAAAAAATAATCGATCTCCAAGAGACACTGACATAGATGCAATGTTAAAAAAATGTGCCCAAATCAACCACATCAAGCTAGATTGATGTTTCTGTCCCCTGGTCATATGTACCATCTCCTCTATACTAATGACAGACTCCACTTTATTAATTCATTCGTTTTTTAAAACCATACACAGCACTTATCAATACTCCACCAACACCGTATGGAAAAAAAAATTAAATACAAACCAATTAGTTGAAAAACAGAGGGCCAAATAGGCTCCACGAGTTTTTAAACCCCAAATATATTCCCTATATATTGAATATGGATATTGAAAGGTGAAGAACGGCTTATCTTAAATACAAGACAATACAACAATTTAAAATGAAAAGATAAATAGAAAGTACACGTAAAAACATTTAAAATTAATTATAAAAACACAAAATATATAATATTACCAATAAATACAGAATGTACTCTGAAGTACATGAAATAAATCAGCCTCAAAATATGGTGTAAAGGGCATGACACATAAGTTACACAACCCATGAAATAAAACCTGCATAGTGCATATAAATCACCATAAAAATTGTATTCACTCCCCAAAATAAATGGACAAACAAAATATTAGAATAGGTCTCTGCATGCTATCGTTTGTTTGTTTCTTTTGTTGTTGTTGGGTAAGCACCAGCATAAGAACTAACTACAAATTGGGGTAGTGTCTAAGGGTTGTGGATCAATGGATCCGAGGTATTTAAACAGGTAGCACATTGGCAAAATAACTACATAACATCCATGGGAGGGCAATCTAGAGGGTCTCAATGCTCTCTCTGCTCTTTAAAACCTAATGCAGCCATCTGGCACTCAACATAAAATCATGACGCCATAGTCAGTTGGGCGTTGGGTATAGAAGAGCTCGACAGCAGACAGGCCTTCTTCCATACCCTTAAATAAGGACTTAAGCAAGCCAACCTCATCATGCACGCTCTTCTTTTCCAACTTGAAGTTACTCAGATCAGCTTTGGTTGGCAGCAAAGTGAACTTGGTCAGTAGAGGACAACATTGACAGTGAGTAGAGGGAGCACTCTTCGGCAAAAGAAGAGCCGGGTGGTTGATCATTTTGGAGACCTCAAATTGAGGAGTGATTAGGGCTAGATTGGTGAAGTATTCTTAAAGGGTCTGAGACGGGGGCACGAGGTAGGGTGCATTGGTCTCAGCATCAGCTGTATGCTTCTTATTTTGTCCCACTGGGGCCAAAAGGAGAAATCAAATGTTAGTGAAGTTCCTCAGAAGAGCTCAAAAGTCACATGTACATTCCTTTACCAAGGCAGACAACACCCCCCTAGAATGTATAGTTTTAAACTGCATTATTTTCTTGCAATTTCTACTTGGGTAAATACTTATTAAGACAGAACAAGCAATAAAACGTGCTTGTATTAAATGCATTGCATCAGCTTTTAGTTAAGTGTTGTAAATCTATTCTATTATACACAATTGTTCAAGTGTCTTTGCAGTTAAAAATAGTTGTTAGGCTTATATAGGGTCGTTTCATTCTTGAAGTCTTGTGTCTTGATAGAAATCTTAGTACATAATGTTTTTCTACTCTTGTATTAATGTATTTTAATATTTTTTAAATGGTTTTTAATGGATTTTTATTCAAGTAAGAAAAGTTTGTTTTACTAATTTGTGCAAAAAAAGAGCAAGATTCACTAGACGTTTTAATAGGTAGATCTATATTAATGCTGTTTAACTATTACATTAAGTTAATGGTTTCCTTCCTCTATTCAAAGCATGTTAAATGTGCCGGTAAGAATTAGTTTCTAATGCTGTCTTTCTGAAGTCTCAAAGGCTCAAAGGCATCTTTATAGCTTTGCTTATCTTTTGCATCATAAAACTGTATAATTTAGCGCTCAAACATTTCATTTAAAGTTGAATAATAATTGCTATAAAATTAATCTGTAGAAATTATGTAACTGAGTTTAAATGCCACTTTAAAAACCACTTTGGTAAAAGCAATTATATTAAGCATATACACAATATGACCAAAGGATTCTCCCATTCTGCTTGTGGCTAACAGCCTCCAGTCTTCTGGGAAGGCTTTACACGTGATTTTGAAGCGTGTCTGTTGGGAATTTGTGCCCATTTAGTCAAAAGAGTATTTGTGAGGTCAGGCACTGTTGTTGAAAGTAATGGTCTGACTTGTAATTGAAAAACAATTTCATGAAAGACTCACCATGCTTGTGCTGATATTGCTTCCAGATGAAGTTTGGAACTATGTAGTCAGTGATGGTCCAGAGGAGAGGCAATTTTATGCGCTATGCTCTTCTACATTCTGTGGGACTGCTCTGTCAGTGTGCATGGTCTATTGCTTCATGGCTGAGCTGTTGACGGCGAAACTCTGCCTAGGCAGACCATTGGTCTTCCCGCACCAGGAGTTAATGGCCCGGACGAGTGACTCTATTGGTCGCCGGCAGGGTGCTCCTCTGGCAGAAGAGCTTCCTGTCGGCGACCAATAGAGTCCCTCGTACAGACCTTTAACTCCTGAGCGTGAAACTCTGCCTGGGTTTGTCTTCCTGCTCCAGGAGTTTAAGGTCCGTATGAGCGACCAATAGAGTCGCTTGTACGGACCTTTAACTCCTGGAGCGGGGAGACCAATTGTCTGTCCAGGTGGAGTTTCGCGGTCAGAAATTAAAGGTCCATAAGAGCAAATCTATTGGTCGCCCGGCAGGGGCCTCCTCTAGCAGCAAATGTGCCCCGTCCCCAGCATTCAAATGGGTTGAAAACAAAATCAATGTGGCCAATAGTCAAATAAGGGGACTCAGAGTAGCGGAAGATCGTTTGAATGTTGGGGAATGATGTAAACCAATTCTACACTACATACCCATAGTTCAAAATCCAATCCATGTCTGGATTTACTCCTATTATATTATTGAGTATCCAGGCTTTGTGGTAAGTATTTCAGAAAAAAGGAATTGTAAAGGGCTTTACTCAATTAACCCTCAAATGTTCTAGATATAGATATTATGTATTGTCATAATTTGCTTTTTTTAAAAAAAACCTGTTAGTACATCTTAAATCTCTATTTTATATACTCTGCAACCCCATGTACTTATAAATATATATTGCTCTTGAGTGATGTTTCATAATAAACAGTAGAATGATCAGGACTACATAGGAAAGCAAAGTAAATATACATATTTTGAACTATAAAGCAAAACTGTGCAGAGGAAATTATTTTATGACATGTCTTTTAAAATAGCTAATTTATAATGTAATTAAAATTAAATGGGTTCTGAATGTTCTTTCCAATAAAAGGAGTAAGCTTTCATTGACAGTTTTTACTGCTCATCTACATTTTGTATATAGTGCGATTTACATAAATCGTATCTGTCCAAATAATGCAATGTAGTCCCATAAAATGTACAGCACTTCCAATGAATTTAATAGGAGGATTCTACTATGGCTAGGTTTCCACTTGGGTTTTTGTCCTGCGTTTTTTTCTTGATGAAAAACGCCAGGAAAAACGCCAAGAAAACTGCCACTGCATTTACCTGCGTTTTGGCGTTTTTTCTGGAGTTTTTTCTGGCGTTTTAGCCTTTCTGTGGAAATTGCTTTTTTTGACCTTAGGCAGTTTTTCCAGCCTTTACAAGTTAGAAGTTTCACCCAGCTAAAAGGGATTAGGATAATTGGCAAGTATCTGCCCTCTCCTGATGTCATTTACTTGGTAGAGTTCTACTTAAACGCCCCGGCGGACCCTTTTGTCTCTTTTCTGTGGTTTGTAAGGCATGCTTTATTTCGAATGTCTGCTCCTCTGGGAAGATTGGCCCCAAATGATGGTGCAAATTGTTTGCTGTTGCTTTTGGCACGCAGGATCCAGTTGATGCATCGGGTATGTTTGTTTGTAATGGCATGTTTGTTCCAAATGGTGTAAAATTCAATATGAACCAGTCTAGGACTTTGTTTTGTGTGAAACTGTTTGTTTTCAACCTATTTCTCGTAGGACACACAGATACTGGGTCCATCCTCTGCATTGTAACTGTGGAAAAAAACGCCATAAAAAACGCCAAGGCAATAAACCCACATGGCTTTTTCATGGCGTTTTTTCTCTCCCATAGACTTCTATTGGAGAAAAACGCCAAGATTTCCTTGCAAAAAACTCCAGAGTGTCAACATGCTGCGATTTTGAAAAACTGCCACAGAGCCCAAAAAAGCAGAAAAACGCCAAAGAGGACTGAAAAAACGCCAAACAGAAAAACGTCAAGTGGAAATGGCATTTTGCGATTTCCTATTGAAGAACAGCTAACATCTGGCTGCAGCGTTTTTTCACTAAAAAAACGCCAGGTGGCGCTATTGGCGTTTTTATGGGCGTTTTTAGCAAAAAAAAAACCAAGTGGAAACCTAGCCTATCACTGATTGCCAGCTTAAGCATCCAATCAGTGACAGGAAAGTGCTCCCATTTAAATCAATGGGAACATTTTCACATATTCACTGGGATCTTGTAGCGTTCAGTAGTGCCAGCCCTGGAGCTGACTGGAGATTAGTTAGAGCTGGACTGGTGATGGCTTGGCAGCTCTGACATTTTAGAGCCGGAAATGCATCATAATGCTCTACTTTTTTGTGCAGCCGGGTATATACAGCCTCTGGCCATATGCTCCAACACCCAATCTGCCACTGGAGCATAAGTATGTGGTGATATCCACCAGTGGCACCCCAGGCATTTGCCCAATGTGCCAGTCTGAGACTAAGGACCTTATGTAGAAAAAGATGCATTCAGCGGAATGTGTCTCCTGCAGGGCATTTTGCTAGGGGTGGGGAACGGGACAGTTACGTTTTAAAAATATTTAAAATAAAAAAATATTATACAATTTGTGCTATCCTATATATGCAGTTGGCTAAACTGAACAATATTATATGAACGTGTATCCTCATACATATTGTTAGTAACTAGAATTATACAATCACACTACATTCAGATAAAAGGGGCATTGATTTTATGGTTGGTTATGTTTGAATAAAGGAATACAATAATGTCATGAAGCTTAATGGGAATATATAGACTACTTGAAAGGAAACTTACATGATCTGTTTTATGTCCAGCACATAAAGTAAGGAGATAGGATTGGATCAACCAATTGTTTATTGCCCTCCCCACAGTATGTATCCTTTACTGTCTTTTTACAGTAAACTCTCTTTATATAAGGAACATAGTACTGGATTAAGATTCCATAGGGCCAATAGGCATGTGCATACACGCAACACACATACATGCACATTAAACATATCTGGCTTCTTGTCATGTGTCTGGCTTTACTCCTCCTTGCATGTGGTAGGAGCTGCATTTCTAAGGTGCTCAGGCTTTGGCTGAGAATAAGGCATAAGACATATAATGGAGGTAAGACTGGGCGAGGAATTGGATTTATGGAGAGAATCAGAGAAAGAATTAAAAAAAAAAACAGGAAAAGACGGTATAAAAGACTATAGGGATAGACATTGGGGAAAAAATACTGGGGGTTGCAGTGCAGGAATCTAAAGAAGACACTTCAATATATACTCAACCAAAGGAACATTCAAAGTAAAAATGTAAAAGAGGTTTATTTTTGTAGGTTTGTTGCTTCATATACATATGCCTTTCAGCAAGAAAACCAAAAGCCCATCACTAAACATACAGAACAGAACTTTAATTATGTTCAGCTCAGCGTATATTTTTTAATTGAGCTATCAGGAGATCATTTCAGCTAAAGATGTTTAACCACCTGAAAGAAATTTCATTGTAATGTAGAATAAGCCACCAAGAACCTGTTGTTATGCGTCTGCCAGGAACAACATTTTGAAACTTTTGGAAACTCAGAGTAAGAGTAATAATTGTGGAGCCTAGAAGAGGCCAAAGTTACAAAACTAGAATAAATAGTTGAAATAATACATGAATGTACTGTATAATATTAAAAATAATCTTATTATTATGAGCTCCTTCTAATCCCCCCTCTAACTCTATTCCCCTATCTGACCTTTCTATTACTGTTGACGGTACCACTATCTCTCCTTCACCACAAGTCTGCTGCCTCGGAGTGACCCTAGACTCAAACCTATCTTTTATCCCTCACATCAAATCACTCTCTAAATCCTGCCACAACCAACTGCGCAACATTTCCAAAATTCGTCCATTCCTGACTGCCAGCACCGCGAAACAACAAATCCACTCCCTTGTCATCTCCCGTCTAGAATATTGCAACAACCTCCCTCTTTCCAGACTACCCCCCTCCAGTCTGTCCTCAATGCCTCCGCCAGACTAATCTATCTCACCTGACGCTCTGCATCTGCTGCACCTCTCTGCAAGTCCCTCCACTGGCTCCCCATCCATAGCAGAATTACATTCAAAATACTCACTCTATCCTACAAAGCTCTCACTAACACCGCTCCCCTCTACCTATCCCTCATCAGCAAATATACTCCAGCCGCCCTCTAAGATCCAACAATGACCTGCTCCTTGCATCTTCACTTATCACCTCCTCCCATTCCCGCCTACAGGACTTCTCTCGCACAGCACCAACCCTCTGGAACTCTCTTCCCCGTGATGTCCGACTCTCACCAACTCTACCCCCTTCAAACTCTCCCTAAAAACTTTTCTCTTTAGGGAAGCCTGCCACTGACATAAACATCAAAACTTCCCTCTCACCCACTTACAACCCTTATCTCGCCCTACATTAACATCATTCACTACCACGTAGTCCTTACCTCCTGTTTCTCACCCTTATCCACATATTATAGTTATCAAAACAAATCTGAGAAAATTTAGCATGATATATAAATGCGAAGCCTCTTTATGAAAGTTAGGAAATGCAAAGACTTGCAGAGTTGTTTTAAAGGAGTGTCCAGCTGAACACTCACATTCCAGAAGATTCCCAGGCTTTATTACATTACATTGTAATCTTTTGTAGAATCCTGGTTTATGGTCCACCAATCTAAATCTTGAGCTAGGAAAATGTTTCCTTGGTCATTTGCATCAAGTGCATTGCCACAATTACAACACATGACCGGTTGTCGCATCAGACCTCATCATTCAATAAATCAGGTAACGTTCCATGTGATGTCACATCAGTGGAGAAAAACTAGCGCGTTCCACTCATTTTCACATGCATCTTTGACTCTGCAAACATTTCAGCTAAATTGGAAGAAAATAGAAGGTAATGCCAGCAAAAACCCTTTTTCATATTTTGTCTGGCATTCGTTGTGTTGTAGAATGTTGTTCTTATCACCCTTACTGCTAATGGAACCTTTTCTAAATGTCAAAGAAATCATAAATGACTTTACAGTAATCAAAGTATTTTATTTATTTTTTTAATCTGAAAAAATATAGCACTTGTTTTACACAAACTATACTAATAAACTAAATGTATAAATTTATATCTGGCATGGTGGGAGGAATAGCTTTTATTTGTTGACAATATGACAATATATACTAAGCATATAATATCTTGGATGCAGTATATAGACAATGTTTTTCTCATTTGGACAGTCTCAATTCCTTTATTTAATGAGTTTACGGACATCTTAAATCGGAATCAAATCGGGACTTAAATTGACGAATGTTATCCAGGAAAATAATTTAATCTTTCTGGATTTATGTATTTTTATTAATGGGGACAAGAAAAATGCAAACAGATCTGTACTGCAAATCGATAGCTACTAATAGCCTTTTGGCTTTGGCCAGCTACCATACAATGCAATCAAAACAGGGTATACCCTTTGGCCAATAGCTAGCACTACGAGAGGTAAAACAAACACCATTAATACATGTATTAACTTTATGAGCACGTATGTGGTTTACCTGATAGACTGTGAATGTGGGATGCAGTATGTTGGTAAACTATCAGGCAGTTGCATAGAAGGGTCGTAGAAGATAGGATAATAGAACTCATTAATAGGGTCAACAATAAAGCGGAGATCTTTGACAGAAATCTCCACAGGAAATTTGAATCAACTCCAAACTTAGTTAGCCAGTAAATGTATTATGATAAAAGAATAACCTTTTTTCCACATTAACACAATGCCACCCTATGATTTCTATTAGAAACACTTGAGAGGCAAAACGAATTACCAATGTAGCAAATAAGTATAGCAATGTGTTTGTTCTGGCAAGAACTATAGAGCAATTGAGAAATGTAATTGTTATATTCATGGCATCCGAACAGAAATTTCCGCATACGTTCTTTTAATCCCTGTATTTGTATTTAAATAGGTGACATTTCCTGAATTTTATGGAGGCTTTAACACCTAGCACACGCAATACAGCGTGGTATGTCAAAATGAAAAATGTTACATTATTCCTGGATGTATGTTTTCCAACTTTAAGGCCTTATCATTTCCTGCAGACTTTCATGACATTTCCTGAAACATTAATATTTCTTTTTGAATTCTAATTATGTTTTTAAAACCCACCGAGGACCTTCCTTCCAAAAACAAAAAACTGTTACCATGTAAATGTAGGGAAAAGGAAAAGGGAATAATGCCATGCAATCAGTTAGCAAAAATGACAGCCAAAGTCATGTCTTTAAACATTTGAAAATGTTTGATATGGTGCATTACGTGACACAATGACCAAAAATATTAATGAGATAGAACATTTTGAATTAAAAAATAGTCTGTATTAACAAGGATGACATGTCTTGGATATTGCAAAGGAAACCAGATAAGAATTCACCAGAACAGGGTTATAGGAGATCCACTGGGTTATAGGAGATCCACTAGCCTATTGGGTACAGGAGCAGAAATATAATGCACTGTAATATAGAAAAACAGTGAAACATTATGTGCCACTCTGGGAAAAGGAAGCCATGTTTGTGGGAACTTTCTCACTAATCCAACTACAGTTGGGCCACTGGATCCCATAGTCCGGAAGAGCCTTGTGATTTCCTCACTTCCTGATGCTATACCTATGCTTGAGTGTCAGATTATAGATCGACCCGTCTGTAAACTAACTTGGCCATCATTAATGCAGTTTGCAAGACATTCTTGAGTTTTGTGGTAGCATTGCTGCCATCTACTTGAGGCACAGAAATCAAGCACCGCTTCTGAGATAAAATGCACATTACAGCATATGAACTATAAAGTGATGACCCCTCTGATATTGGCTTCTGTTTATGTTGATCTAAATGCAAGTTTTAGTTGCATTTTCTGGTGGTATATTCTCTTGTTATCCTAATGGTCTACCAGGTTGTGGTCCAACCAAATTGAATTATTCTCCAATCTCTCCCATTATGAGAGGTTTGCTTTTTTTGTTCTCACCAAGGATCAGGAATCCTCAAAACCCTCTCCAGACTCTTATATAGTTGTAATAATATCATGTATATACACAGACAATATTTATCTTTGAAATGTGTTTATTCAAAGTAAGATTATCACTTCTTTTTTTGCTCATTAATATGAAAAAGCAAAACTGCCAAAAATTTATTTTAGAAGCGCTGTTAACTTAAACATATAGCTCATTTCTTCATCTGAAGATTCATTATACCAAGATATCACTAAACGATTTATCTACAATATCTTTACCTTCTCCGACTCTGAACAAGTTAATATAGCACACAATAATAATGTTAATTGTATTCCTTTCCAAAGCTAACAGTACCTGTCCGGAGAGGGAAGATATTATAATTTATTTCAAATTCTAAGCAATCATCCAAGACTGACTTTCCATTTAAATAGTTTGTAAAGGGCTGTTAAAGGGGAGCAGTAATATATATATACCTCTTTATCAAATTACAAACCACTTTTAATGCACAAGATCGTGTTAAAGATTTAGAATGATATATTATTAGGTGAAGGTTTGTTGTTACAGATTATGGCCTTGTTGCTACTAGTTACCATACGTTACTTCCTATTTCCTGTGTCTTTTGCTTTTCACTAGTATTTCTGACGTTAGAACTAAAAAAAAAAAAAAGAAAAAGAAGAGGGTTCATACACTTTTCCCGGCCTCTCAGATAAATAAATCTTTGTGTGCAGGAAGCAACGCCCAGACCACATTTGGAACCTCTGAATGTTGTATGCCACATTTTTTCTTCTTTTTTTAATGATTAATTTCTATAGGGAGCATCCCTGCACATTCCTTCTGACTCATAATAAATAGTTGCAATTATCGAGGTTTAATTTCCATTATCTAGAATAGTAACTGGGAAAATGTGAAGTATAAATAAATAGTTAGATTAATAACCTGAATAAATAATCTGAGAGTTTTAAATATCAATTTCGTTCATACAGCATTCAAGGAGCAAAACTGTTATATATGCTTTATATATATATATATATATATATATATATATATATATAAATATAAGAAATCCTGGAATGGCCACATATTTGTTGCACGTATTTTAATCCAGTCAATCATTTTTTCTCTTTCTCATTTACTCATTTCACTGCTATTTTTAGACAAGAAAAAACATTTAAAGATCTAACACAATCTATATATTTTAAACTACTAGTAAACTACTAGATAGATACTATTGGAACTATTGTCTACCCAACAGCTCATATGCAAGTTGGTGCTAAATTGATTCAGGGTTGATCCACCCAGTTGATCCATCCAATTTATCAGATGATACCAGGACACTGAGCAACCGATTACCAATGTCTTGCATAGATCTGGTATATATATATATATATATATATATATATATATATATATATATATATATATATATATACAGCTGCAGTAAATCCATTAAAAAAATATACGATTGCTTGACTCAATTTACGCTCCAGTAACGTATGATACTTAACAACATCTCTACCCATAAAAGTTAATTGCAACATTCTGCTCTGTCTAGCTGTTTTTGGCAAAGGCATCCTCTCCCTGTCTAAAAAACGCTATGAATAAGTATGAAGAGCTACTGTACTAGGAATATTCATGTCCGATTCAAAATACGATACCGAAAACGATGAGATGGCAATGGATATGCTTACTTTAGAAGATCATTATTCACAGGATACGCTTGACGAAAATGAGCAATTATATTTCTCATATTTGTCTAAATTGCTCTGTAATTTAAAAGACAATTAACATTTCAAATGAACAGTTGAAAGATAATTATATCTCATTATGTCAGCTGGGTTATTGAGATGAATAATGTGTGCCATTGGACAGCAGTGATTTAATGGAAACATATGATGTGAGCAAAAACATGATTAAAGCTAAAAGGAATATAGCTATCAATGTCCTTTATTCACTAACACTGCAACATTATGGTTTCATGAAAGAAATATTTCAATTTATAAAGATAAAGAACTTTTTAAATGGTAAACAATATATTAGGCTCATCTAACGACATTAAGAAAAAAACTGGTTTGGGGACATAGGAAATGACAGAGCATGATAAAAAGGTTACAATCTAGGGCAGGACATCTGATCACGTAATTTAAGATTTATTTCTATTAAAATGTACATACTTATATTTATTTGCAGATCCAGATCTTTAAACCTAATGTCTGTGTTCTATTGGTAGTCACCCTTTTGCATATACCGCATTTGCTCCATTATAAGACGACCCTGATTATAAAACAATCCCCCAAAATTTGAATATCTATTTAGAAAAAAGAAAAAGCCTGAATATAAGACTACCCTATAAGAAAAAAAAGTTTTATTCGTTAAATACTAATTCACATGTAAACAATTTTTTCCATATTTAATAAAAACTACGGTATATTCCAAATACAATACGTTACCACGGGTTGGACCAGTCGTTACATGTGAACCGAATACGCAGATGGAGGTTTTTTTTAAACTCAATCATGTGAATCACTCAATGTTTCATTTCCATGAGAATCCAAGATTATCTGGTGGAGATGTAATCATTATTTTACTAGACTAACTTAGGTTCTCAAGAAAAAATAAAGACTACAATCCACAGATGATGGTATTCTGGCATTTTTTGAGAAGTCGGTGTGGGGGCAGCAGCACCGTTCTCACAAAACTAGAGGAAGATTATATTTTGGGTGATCAGGCTCCCCACTGTACCACTAATCACTAGAAGACCTCTGACCTCACGAACCAGCCCATTTAAACTATGGAGAACTGTTCCATGCCTGCCCCAATACCGTACGCCCCCTTACCATGCTTTCAATTCAGTCAAGTCATTATAGTATGGACAATGCTGAGCCTAGTGCTCTGTGAATACTTTGTAACTATGTGGATCACAGAGCCATTTAGATTGGCTTATGTTTAAATCAAATTAAAGTGAAAGTGTCCCTTTACAATATATACACAGAGCCTCTTAAATAGATTGCTCGGTGTCGCTAGTGTTTAGTAAAAGAAAAAAATAGATAAGTAGTTGCTTACAAATTCTTAAATAGATTTAATTAATGTAAACATTTCTCAGTTTGCCTTTGGAAGAGCTCATTTATAATTATGTTTTTAAGTACTGTAGTTCTAACGAGAAAACAAGCATATAGGAATAATGAATGTTGAAAAGGCACAATGCAAATATAAAAAGTGAGGTGTCACATGAATACAGATGAACATTCATTAGCCTCTCGAGATTTTCAGCCTGTTGCACACAACCATTGCTATATAAATCAATAAATAAAAAAAGAATCATTTGTGATACACCATTGACAAGTGTACCAACCAGGATGATCCAACAGCTCCGGACTGTGCGACCCCGAGAATATCCCCAATCACCCCGAGACCGTTATAAAAGCCCTAAGATTCAGGATCATGCATTGCAGATTCCAAGTTATAGTAATCATTGTTTGTTTGTAGCATATATTATTCTGCATTCTGTATTTGAGCCCTGGTGTTTTAAAGAACACATTTCCAGCTGACTACAACTATCTTCTAACCTCATTACCATGTGCAAAGGAGGAGCATATTTTATTTAACATAGGAATAGATTACCATTACAATAAAGTTAATCGCCCATAATGCAGGCATGGTGCTTTTAATTAAATAGTGTTCATTAATATCTTTTGCAGAGAGAATTTAAATGAGAATGGATACACTTCACAGGTTTCCTCAGTAAGACAACATTAGAAAAATATTCTCAAAGGGCTTAGAACAAAAAACGCAACACACAAAGGGAAAAGCTATTTAATGCTAAAAATCAACAGTGGCATAAGAAGCTAAAAAATATTTATTTAATTGAAATAAATATTAAGACAACTTAGAATTTTTTGTTTTTTTCTATGGTTCCTTATTAATATTTCTAACTAAATAATAACACATAAAACAGGAGAAACTGTCCATATCACGCAATATGAATACTCAACATGTATGCATCTGGTGTCCCTGTAACCATACCTGGGAACTCTCCAGGTCTGACCACCGAGACCTGGCCGCCTCCCGCAAGGGAAGCTTCCGGGTAGCCGGAGGTCAGAAGTTCCCAGGTATGCCTGTAACTTTAGTATGGTGTACTGTTTTCTTAATGTGGGCTAAACGTCATGGTGGAAATGGACAGGCTATTAGAAAAATAGATTGCATCAATGGATAAATTGGATTCAAAACCATGTACATCTGCCATTAGTAGAAATGTATTTTTATACATGGATTCCATACCATCCAATGAAAAGGGTATCAGCTTCTTAATAAATCCAATTGCATGTATTTTTGATCACTGCTAGTGATTTGATTTCCACTAAAATGTTTGCAATCTGTAGAAAGACGTTTGCAATCTGTAGAAAGGCTTGCGTTATTTTGTCCTAGTGTATCTCAATGCTATGTATCTCCAGATCTGTCTCATTTCTCTTAGATTAAGGTATCTGGAGTTCCAATAGCTCTCACCAGCTCATCTTATTACCAGCTCATCTAAGATTATTCTTCATGATAAGACTGCTCAGTATAAATTGAAACTATAAGCTCAGATTTTACATCTATTTCAGATACTTTCAATTTATATTGAATACATATTTTCTAATTATTTCTATAAAACCAAATCCCTCCTTTGATAAAAAGGAATCATTGCTTAAATAGATTCCTTTTTAGAAACTTAAATATTAAACTATTTCCATAAATAGAAAAAATGAGATCCTACAGGATCTCTCTGCACAAATGAAATGGCATAAGTGTATAGGTATTGTGTATCCACTGTGTATTTTTTAAATTGTAGGGGTGGGTGGATATTTTACTTGCTGGTTCCACAGTTACCAAAATCTGCTATATAGACTCCAGTATTTTTTCGTAAGGGATGTTTTTTTACATTTGAAATCGTGTTTTATTAGGATATTTTTATTATTATTTAATTCAAAAAAATGTAGTACTTTAAGCTGGTTTGTGTAAGGCTTACCTGGGACATAAGCCAATATCCACCCAGTTTTGTGTGCTTCTAGTTTCACCCCTGGACTTCTTCTCTGTCTGGTCCTTCCTACAGCCATTGCCACAGGTGAATAAAATCAAGTACCTAGCCATGCAGTCTGCATATACAAATACTTGTGACAAAAATTAGTTGTTCTAAAGAGCTCAGTGCATTCAAGCATGGCACTGTGATAGGATGCCACCTTTGCAATAAGTTAGTGGAATTCCATCCCTGCTAGATATTCCCCGATCAACTGTAAGCAGTATTATTGGAAAGTGGAAGCATTTAGGAACAGCACCAACTTGAAGAGCAAGACCACGGAAAGCCAACGCTCTGCTGATTCCATAGCTGAAAAGTTCCAAACTTCCACTGGTATTAATATCAGCACACAAACTGTGCGGCGGGAGCTTCTTCGAATGGGTTTCCATGGCCAAGCAGCTGCATGCAAGCCTTACATCAGCGTTGAATCTAAGGGTGTCTAGTGGTCACTGGAGCAGTGGAAACGCTTCTCTGTTTGACGGCCTGATGGGTGAGTCTGGATTTGGCAGATGCCAGGAAACGTTACCTGCCTGACATCATTGTCCCAACTGTAAAGTTCGGTGGAGGAGGGATAATGGCGTGGGGCTGTTCTTCTGTTTTGGCCCCTTACTTCCAGTGAAATCTTAATGCTTCAGCATGACTGTGCCCCAGTGACATAGTTGGATGATATATATTAGACTTGTGCATTTGTGTTTTTACAAACCTTATCTTAACGTTATTTTCATCTTCGACGAAACCGACGAAAGTTCAGAAAATATGTGACGATCCGGCCATTCGTCACCATGTGTAGCCTCTGCCATAACTCCACCATACATGCCTTGTTGGTGATTGTTGATGAAGTGGGAGGGTCTGTGTGTAGGATGTTACATGTTAGTTGACTTGTAAGGAAAATACTTGTGGAAGTCAATATGTGTATACATTGTTTAATAATGTGTTAAAAATGTCAACAAGATGCTTCAGGAAATAAAATAAAAGTTCATGCAAAGTTTATGTCTTGTAGTGACACTATTGCTCCTGGTAACAGCACAAAAGTACATATAAGGACCTGTGTGTGGGACAACAAACAAACAGCAACAGTGGAAGATCAGCAATCCAAAAGTGCAGGCGAAGTGGTGAGAAATTAAGTAATAGATACAGTTTATCTCCTGTGAATATTGGCAACCATTGTCAATGTTTTTCACTTTTGAACAAGCTTTCACACTGTAGAATGATGAAAATTAAATTGATTGGAAATTGACTTAATATCCTTCCCAGGTTCATCAGCAGCAACAATTGTGTCTCAAAGATCATTGCTGGTGTCTTTCCTCCTTGGCATTGTGTTAACACACACCTGAATGCTCCAGACCAGCAAACTGCTAAAACTTCGGCTTTTATAGAGGTCGTCACACCTGCTGATGATCAATTAATCAAAGACATTTGATTAACAGCACCTTCCTGCTACTTCTTAACTCCTATGGAAGCAGTAAGGGTGTACTTCGTTTTTCACACAAGGCTTCTCCATTTTGGCTTTATGATGGCAGTCAGGTAGTGCTTAATTGCACTTTTTATATTTTAAAAATATTATTAGAATCATTACACAGAAAACTGTTATACTCCAAACATGCTCCACAGGTGTCATCCTATATTTTTTTCCATATCTCACTTAATTGTGAAAATGTTTAATAATCACTTATAGACTGATATTTTACAGAAGTAAAATAAAACTTAGCTGGAAAATAGGAGGTTAAACCAAACTGCTTTAAGGTAATTATGATCTAACACCTCTAAGCTTCGCACCATTTATCCCACAATGTAACATTGTAATACATTTCTAATTGATTGAATGAGCTTTTTAAGTAGTTTTCAGCATGTAATCTATTACTGTTGACTGAGATGAGAATGCAGCTTAATTGAGTATAATTGCTGTACGGTGGAACAGTTGGAGTGAAAATATGATGAAATCTACGGTTCAGTAAAAAAACGTAGAAAGTACGTATATGATAAAAGAGAGCACCGGCGTGACGTGACTTTCCGATGCTCAGTCTTAGAAGCCCCTAGCGGAAGTCCCAGGTAGCAGCGTAGGTTGTCTGCGCACATTGCTTAGAAGTTTCCCCCACTTGACACCAGGGAGTCTGGAGCACGGGGGGACAAGTCTAGGGATACATCGGTAAGTCAGGGGGGCATATAGGGGGGCAGATTGGCAAATATAAGAAAATAAAGCATATCTGGGGGGCAGAGTGGCATATGGGAGTATAAGGCATATCAGGGAGTCAGAGTGGCATATAGGGGTATAAGGCATACCTGGGGGCAGATGTGCATAACTGGGGGGGTGGGGTTGGCAAATAAAAGTAAGTAAAAACAAAAAATGCATTTTTCTCAATCATAGTTTTTATTAAATATGAAAAAATAGTTTACATGTGAATTACTATTTACTAATAAAACCTTTTTCATATAGGGTCATCTTATAATCAAGCAAATAGGGTACTCATTAAATCCAGAAAGAAATATTTTTCCTTGGTTTACATGCAGCATGTCTTTAAAAAGGAAGTTCCAGAACTAGCATTTTGGTGATATCCCAAAACTTCCATTGAAATGTTTATACAGACAGTAATTCTGGCCTAGGCCAATTAGAGTGGTAGGTCCACTGCATAGCTGAGTGCCTCAGGCTCCCAGCAAAGCCACTACTCATGGTTAGCTGATTAAAAGGGAGATCTCCCCAATCTGCCCATTAGTACAATGGAGGGCTGTGCCGAATTGGCAAAATGTCCTTTAATGTCATGTTAACTTTAAAAGGGGAGAGCTAGGATATAACGCAATATCCCAACGCCCCATTGCAAGGACAGTAGTCTGGGTGGCATGCGCCGACAATAAATACATCAAAGTTTACAGCCAGTTGTAAAGTGAGGGAAGTAAAAACAAACTCTATAAAACTACCTAAAAGCTTTTGGTCCAGAGAAAAACACATAGTAAGGGAATGGAGAGATGTCAACTCAAAATTCAGAGGAACTTCCACTACCCTGCTCAAAGTTGTTTCAATAACTAAGCATGTAAGTAATACGTAGTTATTGTCAAAAGCATTAATTTACGCATGTAAGGACTTGCTTCCTCTCCAAAGGCCCTCCCTGCCGGTTGCGATCCCTCCGAGATCATGGGTACGGGCCACTGACATCGTTCTCTGGTTTCATGCGCTGCTTCAACTTCCATGGCGGGACTTGCTTCAAATGCTCTCCCTCCCAGCACCAACCCCTCTGAAAGAGGTTACCCGCAGTGGACCCACTACTCCGCAGCCTCCTCGACCTTGGCATACTAAATGAATCACATGGTCTCATGATTGTGCATGCACCAGCTTACTTGAATTATCTCCTTTTTAGCATCCACAGCTTATTTTAACTTGTTCATTATTTGACTACCCTTGGTTGGTGTAGCATTGTTTTATTGTTCCTGCTGTACTTTGATTGTGATTATTATTTTTTGACACGGCTTGCTTGACCTTGCTACTTGGTTCCTGATTCAGCTGTTTTTCGTGGACTTTTGGTCCCAACCAAGCTCATTTGACCTAGTTCCTGAGGATGGATAGGCCTACTCTGCTCTTCAGGACCCTCTCCTACAGTATTACAGGTACATAAAATGTGTCCTTATTTTGGCAATTTATGACTTTTGTCCTATTTTGTCCATGGTCCAGCTGGGAGAGGCATCTCTGAAGCACTGTGAAGAGGAAAGAAAAAACAGCAGGTGCAAATGTAGGGAGCAAGTAAATATGGATATTGATAAAAAGAGAGGAAGGATGCATGGGCCTACACTAACTAGGCAGTTCCACTTCCATTCCCTGCTATATATACTAAAACATACAATAAAAAAAATGTATCGGGAATCGGGACACATTTTCCCCTTTGCAAGGCAGGGCCACTTAACATATTTTACTAATTACAGTTGTGCTCAAAAGTTTGCATACCCTGGCAGAAATTGTGCAATGTTGGCATTGATTTTGAAAATATGACTGATCGTGCAAAAAAATCATCTTCTATTTAAGGCTAGTGGTCATATGAAGTTATTTATTTCATAATAACATATCACCGAAATATAGGTGACACACACAGGTTAAAATGGCAATTAAAGGTTAATTTCCCACACCTGTTGCTTTTTCAATTGCAATTAGTGTCTGTGTATAAATAGTCAATTAGTTTGTTTTCTACATTCCTCTTTATCTGCACGTCCGTCTGTATTAATCTGGCCTGGTGTAATAGTTTATCAAGTCTCCACCCATTGCAGGACAGCCTCTCTCATTCCCAGCAGCCCTACTACACTTTAGAATTTTCCATGACCATGTTAAGCAATTATGGATAAAGGACCCTGAATGAGATACATAGTTGGCATTCCGGGTCCCTTTTGCCAACCACCTATGACAATATTTTCTATGGAAGACACCAAGCTCACCTCATGCCACCTTCTCACCCACATTTCTATGTTGGATGAGGGTTACAACAACAAAATATTTAGTAATATTACACTGATGTACATGGCTAAGAGGCACCCCTATGATAGAATACATCAGTAATACAATGTTTCTGGTGAGTCTTTAAACTTAAATAAAACTTGCAGAACCAGAAGACATAGACTGAAATCTGATAGATAGAGAGGGATGCACAAATGTTAATTTGTGGACAAAGTTTTGCAGATTGTGGCTAGTCATATTATATTTGTTTTAAATACAAATTTTAGTTTCTTTGTTTCTATAAAGGTGTTGCTGCCTTTACTTACATTTCAAATTATATTTAGGTCCATGTATGACACCATAAAAATTGTTACAATAAGGCAATAAAATGAGAAGCAGAATACGTTAAATGCTGTTGGTAATGAGTTTCAAACTTTTCCGAGCTTTATTTTGTTCATGTGTATCCTTTATCATCGTGTAGCCTATTGAAGGTAACCAGTATTTACTTTCATTTCATAGATGTTACCAATGTCAAGTGAGGTGTTTAAAAGACAGCCATGCCTGACCTTGAAAAAAAAGCGAATCATTGTCTATTTTCATTATTTTCAGAAAGACATCATTTGCTAAACTTACTTGAAAAGTAACTCTTCCCTTCAACAAAAGCAGCTGACAGTTCAAATCATTAAAAGCACTCCAAACTGAATAGATGTTAATTATAACCAAGATAATTAAAACATTCAGTTGAGAACATGCATTGAGGGAACAGTGGTACAGTATATACTTATGGAAATTAATAATACATTTGCAAACTAACCTTGGCTATGTAAAAACAACAATGACATTGAAATGCAATGAAATAATTCTAAAGTGAAATAGCAGATTGTTTTGTATATATACCCTGTAATATTAAATGCAAAAAAAATATGCTAAAGGCAACTTTTTATTCTTACAACGTGCTAGTAAGATTAACAGTGAGTTAGAATATGATCACCCTGTAATGCAATTATACAATCCTTGATATTTTGACCTATACTATAATTTAAACTTTATACCAGCGATGGCGTTCCTATGACATGTATGCCAAAATGGGCAGGCCAAGGATTTTCTTGTGGCCTGTAACCAGGATGCTGACTTTCCACTGTTTGCAGAGGCTCATAGGACTACCAGCCGCTGGAACAGGGTTGGTTGGGGAGATCATGGATCACTGCGATCATCACTGGATCATTGGAGCGATGGAGCAGAACAGAGGTCTAATGGATGAGAAAGAGGACATATAGTGCAAAGGGGGTGGAGACAATGGGGAGAGATAAAGAAAAAGAAGGGAGATAAAGAGAAAAAAGGAGAGATGATAAAGAGAATGGAGAGAGTGGAGAGAGATAATGAGAGATGAGGAGAAGTGGGAAAGATAGGAAGAAAAGATAGAGATAATTACATAGTTACATGGTTATAATGAGAAAGAGGAGTAGAGCGATTGAGGAGAGATGAGATAAAAATAAAGGAGAGAGGTGGGGGAAATAGAGAGATGAGGTGAAATAAGAGGAGATATAAACTGAAATAGAGGAAATGAGAATCTACAAAATCCTTGGATGTAGTATGAAAAAAATAAAATGTTTCTTTTTATGAGCAAGCTCTAAAATTAGCAGTTTATCTTCCCAAAATCCTGGCATGCAAAAAGTTAAATACTAACACTTGAAATACCCATGGGGTGTCTGGTTTCTAAAAATGTGTGTGTGAATGGAGTAAATTGAATTATCAGGCTTTTAAGATGTCCCAAATAGGACATGGACGAACATTACCAGATGTCTAAATTCCACAAAAAGAGCAAAGGGTGGCAGTAGAATTAATGCATGGAACGTGTTAAAATACTAGCATGTGAAATACCAAGGGTTGTCAAGTTTTCAAAAATATAGTTTCATGGGGTAAAAAAAAAGTTGTGCATGTTCCAAATGTGGCCTTTTAACCCCAAACATGGGTGGTATCACTGTACTCAGGAGATGTTGCTGAATACATATTGGGGTGTTGTCGGAATAATTGCATTACACTGTGTGTGACAAAAAAAAAACCACGAAAAATGCTCCCACAAAATTTCACAAAGGCTGGTGGTAAAATTAGCGCATGGAAAGAGTTAAAATTCCAGAATTTCAAATACCCCAGGGTGTCTTGTTTTCAAAAATATATGGTTTGATGGGGTAAATTTAATTAGCTAGGTTCAAAGGATGTCTCAAATAGGACATGGGACATAATGACCACGTATCAAAATTCCAATTTGAAAAACTGAACTTTTCATGTGGCCTTTTAGCCCCTAAACTACCAGACAACCCTATGCATGGGTGGTAACACTGTACTCAGTAGATACCATATTGGGGTGCTGTTTGGCTGTAAATTCATACCTAAAATACAATGTATGTGGAAAAAAATACAAAATAAAAGGCTGGTAGTAGAGTTAGTACATGGAAAAAGTTAAAGTACTAGCATCTGAAATACCCTGCGGTGTATATAACGTTTTATATTTTCAAAATATATAGATCGATGAGGGTAAATTGAATTGGCCAGCTTTAAAGATGTCTGAAGCAGGACATGGGGACAGGATGATCAAATGTTAAAATTCCAAGTTTCCAAAACTGAAATGTGCATTTTCCAAATGTGGCCTTTTATCCCCCAAACAACCTGACAAATACATGCATTAGTTTTATCACTGTACTCAAGAGATGTTGCTGAACACATCCGGGGAGTTGTTTGGCAGTGACATAAACCAGGAGCTATAAATTCATACAATGTCTGTGAAATAAATACTACCACAAACCTTGCCAATGGCAGGTAGTTGTGCATGTAAGATATTAAATACTAGCATTTGAAATACCCTGGGGTCTGATGGGGGTAAATTGAACTGACCTGCTTCAAAGTTGTCCCAAATAGGACATGGAAGCAGAGTGACCAGATTTGAAAAATTGGTTTTGTAATAACAATATGCTACGTAACCCTATTATTTGCAAAAACAACATTCAGTATTTCTAAATTCAGGACAAATATTATTTAGCAGGTTTTATCATTAGCTTCTGTAGATGAGTAAAATATTTATAATGAGAAAGAAACACAAACCTCACAAAAATGTTAAAACCACCACTGTCACAAAGGGACAAAAAAATAAAAAAACATCTCCATCCTTAAGGGGATATACAATATTTGTCTTAGTTCTAAAACTGCAATATTTATGTAGTACATTACAGGGGGTTGTGCACCAATATAAATTGATATTTTACAGAAGTTGGTTTCATAGAAATTAGCTGATAGAAATGACTAGTAGCAAAATTAGCTTCATCATAACTGGCCAATGTGTAGGTGATATAAGCTTTCCTGATTAAATAACTTTCATGTTAGAGGTAGACTAGGAAAGGTATGCATCAACATTTTTACAATCAGGCAAGAATTACTAGAAATATTTGGTAGAAATAACTGAAGAAATATTGGAAATGTTTCCAGATTATCCTAAAAAAATTACATATTTCACTAACTAGACATAAACAACACTTAATAGAACTGTAGGTTAATTGACATGTTTACAGAAGTGCTAATAACTACTTTGTTTCTTAAGGTTAGCTATGAATAAAAACACACTTCTGCAATTATTTATTTAAATGTAATTATTTTTCCATATATATAATTGAGCTGTGTCAGGACATAACCCACTGGTATATACAAGAGGGCGGTGTCTTTAGTGTAAAACATAAGCTTGGTCATAAATAGTTTTTAAAAAACTGTCCCTTTGGAAGCTGGCATTGGTGGCAGCTTGTGCCGCAACCAGCATTATCTCAAGATTGTAAGCTTGCGAGTAGGGCTCTCTCCACCTAATGTATCGGTTTGTCTTAGTCATTCAATTCTCTTCTTGTCATACCCCTTGGATATATGTATTCTTTTAAGCGCTGCGTAAATTGTTGGCATTATATAAATAAAAGATAATAATAATAATACTAATAATAATAATATTAATCTGATCAATTAGCTGCCCTCATGCTATCAGCCCTTCTTGTAAAGGCAGTCTGAACTTGTTCACAACAATAACCAACTTAATACATAGAATAATAAAGTAACGAGGAAAAACAATCATGCACATCAGGTGTAAACTGAGTTTTGAATACACACACACATGCTTTATATACAGTACTGTGCAAATGTTTTAGGCAGGTGTGAAAAAATATTCCCTCTACGCAGCTGGTTGTGTTTGAGAGTACTTATTGAATTGATGATCATTAGCACCTGTTTAATACAATTGTTTAACCATACACCTACTATATGGCTACAAAATCCCTGCTTGGTGCCAGCGTACCTAGAAGAACTGATGATGTTTTGAAAGCAAAGGGTGGTCACACCAAACATAATTCTGTTCACTCTCTATGAATTTATTAAATTCTACAAATAAACGATTAACATTTCTATTAAAAAAAAAAACAAAAAAAACACAAATACTAGGTTTATTAAATGTAAAGGTCAGATCCAAATAATATTTCCCCTTTAAGTAACAGTTAACCATATTTTGCATAGGCAGCACAGGCTGACTATAAATACACTGTGAAGTCATAACGGATTGACATTTAAATTAACTACAAACTATACAGTACATTTTAAAATGCATACTAATAGACAGTGGCATAGTGAGCAGAGTTTACTTTACCCTAAACTGCGACAAGCATTGTAAATTAGGGACAAACTACACTATCTTCAGTATTATATAGTAACAATTAAAAATTAACCCCCAAAATATAATTTTAAGGATTGTGGGACATTCAAAAGAAAATCTTCCTTTGAATAAAAAATGACTTCTAATTCTCACCCAGGAGGAAGCATAGGGAGGGTCTATAAAGTATATATTATTTCATTATTAAATACTACAATAATAAGCTATGATAAATTTTATTTGGTTTTCCGTTAATTTGTGCATAAAATTAGACTCAGCTATGAAGCTCAGTAAATATATTCTCACTTTGTGATTCCATTTCTATTATTGTTGTCATTTTTTAAATTAATAGCTATTAGCAGACTAAGCTGACTAACTGTCCAGATCTCTATTTTAGCGCATCCACTTGCCATCTACTATTGACCTCCCTGACATTATGTCCCTACAAGAAACATATTCGGATTCAAGTAGCCACGTAGCAATGGAGAGAAGAGGCTGGGTACGTTTGCACTTGTTAGCACTTATTTAGACTGATTTTTTTTGTTGTTAGCCATACTCCCCAATTTGCCAAATGAGGGATACTTTAATTTCAAGGGTGTGGTAAGGGGTGCTTTGCCAAGACTTTGAGATTCTTGTGACCTATCAATAGTTATTTACGCAATTGGGAAAGTTATTTAGAATAAGAGGATAATGTAGTTTGTATTCTTATGTTTCTTTAGCTCCTGGGCTCCTGGTTACCATGGTTCTACCCAGCTCAATGCATACATAATAAAATGTACTGGCAAAAGCGATCACATCATAAATTATTGTTCGTTTTATTGATTTTTTATCTCTGGAACACAAGCATGTGATTTACTACCTGTTAGCAATATCAAATACTAAAAGAATGAGTTTAAGTCTTAGCGACAACACACTAAGAGGTTGGGCATGCATCAGCTTGTCTTTCTTAAGGATGGTTATTTAGATTTGATAATGATTAAATCATCTTTGCACTCTCACACATGAATACAACTTTTGAAGTTTTAGAAGGCTGCATGGATGGCTCAGTTTCTAAAATATATTGAGTGTAGGAGAGATGATTACTCCTCATTACTATTTTGAAGCCTTGTGTATTGAAGTGCATTGATGCTTTTCCTTAGTCATCAGTAAAATATTTATTTGACGTATATTCAGTACTGCTGACAAACTTCAGATAAGCACCCTGAAACACTTTTTTTTGTGTTTTTTTCTTTTTGACATGCTATTTTATGATATTTTTTCTCATTCCAATCATCTCTGCTTGCAGTAAGCACTTTGATTTTCCACTTAACAGAAAAACAAAATAAAAAATGGTTGTCATGGTCATATGTAGACAATTTTACCCACATACAAAAATAGGTGGACATCATGTAGCTATATATATATATAGAAAATATAACAAATCACACTTTTTACTTTTACTAAGCTCAATAGATTAAATAGTGGTTCAGTTTCTTAACATGACAAATATATAATTTTTGTTTAATTCATCTAGATATATCTAAGATACTGACACGTTTATCAATATAAAAAAATAAACATGCAAACGAGAAGCGATTAGTATCTAAGAAGCATGTTTGTAGATTTTAGCATTTAAGAAAATGGACTTCTCAACTGATATACAAGACATACGACGACCATTTCAAATATGAGGACAATAGCATGCAAAGATCTTTTGGAAGTCACATACATTATATCTACAGAGATGAGGGTAGCCTGACAATAGGGGAAATAGACATGACAGCAAACAGCCAGGATATGATAAATTCAAGAGTCCTGGCATATATGACATCACAATGTATTACCAGCTATCATGCACTACTTAAATATATTTTTCACATGCTCATGTATATCAATTTCTATATTTGAATTCACATTATTCACCTATGCAAATATAATGTAAGAGCTTTCACGTGTTTTGGAGGAACTTGGGGAAATGATTCAGTATCATAAAATCAATAAGCAAACAGTGATAATCAAGTACAGGCATGTAACAAATCTGACTATAAATCTCATTCATTTTTATATGTCAAGTAATAATTAACGTTCTCCCACCGGGCCTTTTTAAGTCATTGTATCAGCACATTCATGCTAAAAGCATGGACAACTTACTGTTAAAATATGGTCTATATGTTAAAAGTACATGGTCTGGGCATGTCGAGCAAGTTTTATATTCTTAATGTGTGAAAACATTTAGTCTAATTTGTCTTTTATTCTCTTTACTTGTGTAACTATGGTTTTAAAATATATGTTTACATTATACCTTGGTGATCAATGCCTGTGATAAAAGTGACCACAAATCTATAAGGTAAAGTGTTTTAGGTTTATTTGGAAAACTGAAGTGTAGGTGGAAATGACAATTTAACAAACCTAATAAACATTAGTTAAACATTAGTTAATTAATTACACACATATTCTGCAGATCTCTGATTCTCTGGAATAAGACAATAACTTATCTTAAAGCTGAAAAATGTTCCAGTTGTACATGAAAATCAAAAAAGCATGAGCTAGTTTTAATACATTTGTCTAATTCTAAACCTGATGTGATCCTCCGCCAAAATGGCGGGGCTTCCAAGGATGTCCTCTCACTCGATTTTCCAATTGGCTGGGAGGATATGCCCAAAAGCACTGTGATTTTGCCCAAAGTTCACCTTAGGATGCTGCCATTTTGGTTATGTCTGATCCTCCTATCAGGTGAGAGGATGTCACTGAAAGTGCCACAATTTTGCCCTATGGTAAACTTCTGCAAAAATTGGGGCACTTTCGATGACATCCTCTGTAAGAAATCATTGTTATGCTTTTATTCTGTTCTACACACTTTAGGACTGAATGCAACTTGAGTGCTAGGAACATATGTTATCAATTATGTGACGTAGAGGGTCGTCTGTGGAATGCCGGTATATCTTATGACTGCATCATTAGGATTCCTTAAATTCACATACAGTGAAGGAAAAAATTATTTGATCCCCTGCTGGTTTTGTACGTTTGCCCACTGACAAAGACATGATCAGTCTATAATTTTAATAGTAGGTTTATTTGAACAGTGAGAGACAGAATAACAACAAAAAATCTAGAATAATGCATTTCAAATAAGTTATAAATTGATTTGCATTTTACTCAGTGAAATAAGTATTTGATCCCCTATCAATCAGCAAGATGTCTGGCTCCCAGATTAGGTATTTGTACATTACTGGGTATAAGGTTTATATAATTTATATATATATATAATTACACACTAGATTGACAAAACTATTGTCCATTACACCAACAGGGTAATGGACAATAATTTTGCATTCTAAATACATAGACATTAATATGTAGTTGGCCCCTCTTTGGAGCTATAACCAGATTTTGGAGTGTTTCTATGAGAATTTTTGCCCATTCATCCAGTAGAACATTTGTGAGGTCAAGCACTGATGTTGGATGAGAAGGCCTGGCTCGCAATCGTCATTCCAGTTCATCCCACAGGTGTGCGACGGGGTTGACGTTAGGGCTCTGTGCGGTTGGTCAAGTTCTTCCACACCAGACTCATCCAACCATGTCTTTATGACCTTGCTTTGTGTACTGGGACACAGTCATGTTGGAATAGAAAAGGGCTTTCCCCAAACTGTTCCCCAAAAATTGGGAAAAAAATTGGTTGTTCTGAAGAGCTCCGTGAATTAATGTGTGTGGTACTATGATAGGATGCCACCTTTGCACTTTATGTTACAAGTTACTTCATGAAATTTCATCCATGCTAGATATTCCACTTTTGTCCATATAGTGTATATTCTCAGGTAATTAACAAATATTTTAGTTAGACATAAAATCCCTTGAAACTTTATTAACAACATTTACTCTCCTCTAAAACAAAAGGTCATTTTGCGAATCACATGGAATTTTGGAAAATAGCCTGTACTTTTCAGATTACATACTACCTTCTCTAAAGGGGTGTCATTAAATAAGATGAAGGATGCCACTTAAGCGATGACTCTGTGATCTCAAACTGCTACTGCCATTATTTTCTTTCTTCTTGTTTTCTGTCACATCTAATGTCTAAATGTTTTTTTTTAATGAAATCTAAATAAGAAAAGACCAATTAAGAGGAAAAACTATGATAACTTAAGAAGCTTTTTACCAGGTCTTCTGTCGGCATTAAGAGCTGGCGATCAAGCTGTGAGCATCTCGAAAAAGTACATTTTTCAAATAACCTTCCATTCTCTAAAAGAATAATAATAGAATTGTTAAAGTTTAATAGCTGCTTAGACAATGTTTCTTCAAAGAAACTTACTCAATATCGCCGCGATGTTGGGTAGCTTTTCTGTTGTGGTGAAGTGGGCTTAGTAATGTGAAACAAAGGAAAATTTCAGCACCCACATTCATCAAACAAAAGTGCTGTTTGGAAACTCGAAACGATGAGAAATAATGACCTATATGAAGTAGAAAGCATTTGATCTAATTAAATATTGGTCTACCTGATAATGTAGTTCAAGTGATCAAATTGGTTTAAGTATCTTTCAATTACCATTAAGAAAAAATGTAAAAAGCAAAATAATTGAATGGTTGCCCAAGCCGCTTTGTGAGTGTGGCTACTGCCTGCTGTCTACGGTTTATTCTAGTTTTCCACATAACCTATTACTACATGTCCCTAAAGGTTATGGTAGTATAGTCAGGCACCTGTTCATATGTTATGTTTGGTTTCTTAAAGGGGAACCTCAACAATACTTTTATATAAGTTATGGTCCGATTGGTGTAAGGAAGAAATATGTAGTATTTGTTGCAAAAAGTCTCATAAATAATAAGGTTATCATTTATTTTTTTACTTACCTAAAATGTTGACAGGACGCTTTAAAAGCAAGGGGGCCAATGAGAGAGTCAAAATAGAAGGCTGCAACTCACACAAAGCAGAGGCCCAATTTGTTAGTAGCCAAACCCAGAAAAAGTGGCCACTAGAGGCTGCAAGTTAAAATAGCACCACAGGAGGTATAATATATACTGTATACAGGAGCCTGGCAAGCAGGGTGAAACCGTGACAACATCTAACTCAACTCACCTGATCAAGCACAATATTAAAAAAAGAAACTCTAAAATGCCAAAAATTGCATGGTTTCTTTTTACTCTTGTATTACTTCCTGTGGATTGTTAATACGATCAATACCTATGCCTGATGCGCTCCCTATTTAATGTCTACAATTTTTTTAATTTGAATTTATAATCTGGACACCACCACTTTATAATTCCCTCCATTGATCAAGCAGCATTTCCAGATACCCTTATTATAAAGATAATAGTGCACAATTTTCTATGCTATTTGAAGGTCCCATAAAAATAGGTAAACACATTTTCCATTAATTTGACGTTGTCATAGCAACTTCCTGTCTAAGTCAATTAGCATTGTCAAAAGGGAAGAACAATTATCAATAAACTATTGTGCATTTGTATTTCCTTCACTATGCAGGTAGACAGTGTTGGGACAATAGTTACTTTGTGACCTTGTCTGGCAGTTGGGTTTTTCACACGATAAGAATGTTTTCCGTGCCAATACCCTTTTGTGAAAGCAATACCTAAAATGGCTTTTATTTATCATGAATGTTCTGGTTTTATAGCTACAAGAGTTTCACCTTGTGTCCAAATCACTATTGTAATCTGATGTAAAATATATATATATTAGTATATATTCTATATAAATTAATCCTCTTTTTTGCAAAGGAAAGGGATCATGCAAAAAATAAAGTAATAGAAAAGAAAAAAAAACCTAAGTGAGAGAGAAAAAATTCTGTTGACTAGAATGGGCGACATTCAAGTCTACAGAAAGAATTGCAGTCAATAGAGAATTCAATGAGGGCCACTTATGTACGGCAGTAAATATACACACTCCTGTGCAACTATTGGCCATTTTTCAATGTGCTGCTATCGGGCGAAAGTGGATTATTATTATTTTTGTGCCATTTGTCTGCTTTTTTCACTCTCAGTTTAGTCAATAGACCTCTCTAATGCCATAAACATTGTAACTGATACTTATATACGTATAAATGGCTGTCCCTTGGAACATGTTATTGAACACATGAAATAAGCGATCGCTTATGTGCACTTATCAATAAATGTAATTTTGCTCAATAGCCTTTGGTATGTTAACAAACACTGTGTGTATGTTCGGGAATAACATGTTAATACAAATATTAGGGCCATTTACACTTCTGCACCAAGAAGCCTATACAAGCCTCTTAAGACAGGGGGGCCACTGGACCAAAGGGGCAGCAGGAGCCTTTGTTAAGTCAACAGGGCCCTCCTCACCTGTTGTTTCTGTGCATCTAATTGTTATGTTACATACAACTTGTTATGTCCCGTCTACCCATTATACAGCTCTACAGAATTTGATGTAGCTATATAAAACAATAAATAATAATAATAATAATAGTCTAGTGCTTACCTGCCATGTGGATAAAACCACTGGCGTTTAAGATGGCAAGTGGTCACATGCTTCACATAACGCATGCTGTAATACATGCTGGTTTGTAAATTCGGCAAATAAATGTTTATTAAATCAGAGGTATACAGACAAATATTGGGACAAAAATGTAGAGGATTGACGGAAAAAGGATAAATGTTAGCCGGTTTTATCGTTTGTATGGTAATGCTGAAATTATTTGATTTTACTGATGGGTGTGACTAAGTTAACGATGACTGTTTGCCTTATCAGTTTATAACTCATCAGGATTCCATCACACTTGCAAAATTCTCACACCACACCCAGCCCCTCCTTCCATGCCCCTGTACTTTCTTTACTTTGGACGGATGCATAATCATTTTGTCTATTTATTTTAAGATTACATTGGAATACTTGAATTAACAGTGATTCAAAAAGAGCATTTAGCAGGGAATTTAGTTGTATAAACTAACTTGCATATTCACTAAAAGGACATGCGATTGTGACTTCAAATTTAGTCAATTCCAGGTGGAGTGATGCAGGTTCAGTGAAATCTCACATGTCCTTATCTGAAACTAATAAAATGTGCTCACCCTTCTGCAATGTATTTTAAAAAAATAAACTAGGGTCCTATATTAAGCTAGAAAAGGAGTATGATAAATGTGCCCCTAGTCAACCACTATGGTGGGGTATGGGCCCCAATAATATCCACGAATTGCAGTTCAGAAGGATGGGAGTTAAACATAATAAAAATAATGGGGGGAAATAAATATCTCTTATTAATTTCGGACAAAAATTCAGAGCTTTTTGCCCCGATCTGTGGGGGCCAGTTTGCAATCTGTACAAATCCAAATGCACAAGTCTAATGCATAAAGCACCATGGAAAGTTTGATATTAAGCATGTGGTACAGTGGAACGTGTTATATTATGTATGCGGTACAGTGGAACGTGTTATATTATGTATGCGGTACAGTGGAGCGTGTTATATTATGTATGTGGTACAGTGGAGCGTGTTATATTATATATGTGGTACAGTGGAACGTGTTTTATTATGTATGCGGTACAGTGGAGCGTGTTATATTATGTATGTGGTACAGTGGAACGTGTTTTATTATGGATGTTGGAACGCGTTTTATTATGGATGTGGTACTGTGGAAATATTTATATATGGCATGTGGCACTCTGGGAAGCTTTTTATATATTGCCAGGACTTGACAAGTCCCAAGAGGCAGGGACCTATAATACCTATTTTTTATCCTACCTTTTTTTATTATTTTACATGAAATTGGGATCTATGATTCCTAAGTCTACAATTATTTGTCAAGCTACATACATCACATTAAGTCAAGGTGCTTTCCTCTCTCTGTGATTGTCTTTGATAACGATAATGCAAATGTGCAGCAGTGCAAGGAGCTGCCTGTGTCTGGAGTTAGAAGTGCCAATGTAACAAGTTAAGTAACTAGGTGTGGTGCCAAGGTTACGCATATAATAATAGTAATAAAATAACTTGTCATCCATTATGACTTATAATAAAATAGCTTTTTTTATAACATAACTCAAAGCTTGACAAATTCAAGCTGGGCCTGTCAAATTCCAGGGTGCCCTACTGCTGGCTCCTAGCTTTCCTGATTTCTTTACATAGAATTCTATGAACTTACAACTTCCCTGACAACTAAAAATAACTAGACTGGCTCCAGAATTGGTCTGTTTGGGTCCTAATATGCTGTTCTGCATGTGTTGTGTGACCATGTCTACCTGCTGTTAAATCCTCTTATAATCTTTGGTCCTTGTGCTTAAGCCCCATGCTTATGCCATGCATATTTAAATTCCTTCACTGTACTAAACTCCTAACCGCCTGATTTAAGTTTTTTCCCTTGAATCTTTCTTCATTTTAATTATATTCTCCTCCATTGCCGTGTAGATTCTCTTTGTATATTTAAATGTTCCTATCATATCCCTCTATGTTATAATCCAGGGCGTCCAACATGCGGCCCGCGGGCCAAATGCGGCCCGCGAGACCTCGAGGTGCGGCCCGTGTAAGACCGGCAGCCAGGGCAACCGATCTTACGCAGGCCGTACCTCTAGCCCTGCTACTTACCAGTGGGAGGGCCTTTTGTACTGCAAAGAGGAAGCGGAACCCAACAGAGTTCACGTGACATCATATTTTTCTGTTCCAGTCCTGCTTCCTCTGTGCAGTACCAGAGAACGCAGAGGGAGGCCGTGCCCCCTGCTAAAGTCTGTCAGCGGCATCGATGAGCTGCAGTGCAGGTAAGGGGATGGGGAGGGTGTTTGAATGAGTATGAGTGATTGAGGGAATGAATCTGTGAATGAATGTGTAAGTGCTGGAACCTAGGCATGATGGGACTGTGATTGCTGTTAGCAATCACACTCCTATCATGCCAAATCAGCCAGTACATACTGAAACCTAGCTAGCTGCCCCCTTGTGTATTGATGCTGCCAGCAGTATGGGGTCTGCACATCACTTACAGCCACCCTGTACCAGCATGTACTGGCTGACTTGGCATGATAGGAGTATGATTGCTAACAGCAATCACAGTTCCATTAAGCCTAGGTTCCAGCATTTACTGGTTGGATGTGTAAGTGCTGGAACCTAGGCATGATGGGACTGTGATTGCTGTTAGTAATCACACTCCTATCATGCCAAGTCAGCCAGTACATCCTGAAACCTAGCTAGCTGCCCCTCTTGTGTACTGATGCTGCCAGCAATATGGGGTCTCCACATCACTTGCAGCCACCCTGTACCAGCATGTACTGGCTGACTTGGCATGATAAGAGTATGATTGCTAACAGCAAGCACAGTCCCATCATGCCTAGGTACCAGCATTTACTGGTTGCCTGGGTATGACAGGAGTGTGATTGCTGTTAGCAATCACACTCCTATCATGCCAAGTCATATTGCTATTTTTTTGTCCAATTGTGGTGTGTTACCTACTTTTATTAAAAATGTGAGTTTTTATTATTATTTTTAAAGGTGGGGGGTCATTTTCGGTTTTGGCTAAGTGAATATTTTGGTCCAGAAGTTTCATTTTGGTGCATCCCTAGAATAAATAGAACTATTTCATTTTTAATTATCCTGAATTTGTAGTCACAACACCTTCTAGGCCCAGAAATCAGTGAGAGGAAAAGTAAAGGTTTTGTGTCATTTACTTTATTTTAATCTGCATATTTTATTAAAGGCCGTATTTTCTCACGGTGAAAAATTAGTGCGGCCCTCGCACGAATACAATTCTGATGAAGTGGCCCACTGCAGAAAAAACTTGGACACCCCTGTTATAATCATTTTGATCTTGTAAACCATGAACCATTCTCTCTAAAGACCTCCTTCAAAATAGCTATATGATAATGTCAATGGCTAATTTTTCCGTGGTCATATATACACATAATTTGACAGCAAATAAGAACCATTTGGCCCATCTAGTCTGCTCATTTTTCCTGAGGTAATAAGTTCCAAACCCCCATCACTCTTTAATCAGGTCCTATCGTGAGGAAAGCTTTATGTTGATCCTGTGCCTGTTCCCTCACTGTATTAGCCTCCACTACTTCTGCTGGGAGACAGTTCCATTTATCTACTACCCTCTGAGTAAAGTAGAACTTCCTTATGTTACATCTAAGCCTCTGGCCTTCTAGTTTTAGACCAAAACCTCTTGTCCCAACAAGCTATACAGAGTAAGATCCTTTAACCTCTCCTGATATTGGGAGACATTAGTTTTCTCTCCATTATAGAGCTGCTAGCTGAGTACCACCCTGTTCTAAAGCAGCCCCTTCAGTTACCCCAAGGATCAGGGAAGTACTTGACATGCTTTTTCAGCCTATCTAACTATGTAACTATATTAAAGTACCGTATTTGCTCGATTATAAGACGACCCTGATTATAAGACGACCCCCCAAAATCTGAATATTAACTTAGGAAAAAAAGGAAAAAGCCTGAATATAAGACGACCCCAAAGGAAAAAAGTTTTACCAGTAAATGTTAATTCATGTAAACTATTTTTTTTAATAAAAGCTATGATTGAGAAAAATATTTTTTTTGTTTTTATTTCTTGTATTTTCCAACCTCTGCCCCCAGGCTTGCCACTCCAATATGGCACTGTGGCCCATGATATGCCTTTTAACCCTCTATATGCCACTGTGCCCCATGGAATGCCTTTTGACCCCCTATGTGCCACTCTGCCTCCAGAAATGCCTTATACCCCTATAACCCATTCTGGCATTTAGGGGGTTAAAATGCATATTATGGGGCAGAGTGGCATATAGGGTGGTATAAGGCATTTCAGGAGGCAGAGTGGCATTAAGGGAGTTAAAAGGCATTGTATAGAGCACTCTGCCTCCAGAAATGCCTTATACCCCTATATGCCACTCTGGCATTTAGGGGGTTAAAAGGCATATTATGGGGCAGAGTGCCATATAGGGAGGTATAAGGCATTTCAGGAGGCAGAGTACTCTATTAAATGCCCCCTTAACGCCACTCCAGAAATGCCCTATGCCCCCATTTAACACACACACACCCTATACCCCCATTTAACTAACACACACACACCCACCCTATACCCCCATTACACACACACACACACACTCTCTCTCTCTCTCTCTCTCTCTCTCTCACCCCTCTCTCCCCCCTTCCCCCTCTCTTACCGGTGCTTCCAGCCGGGGCAGCGGGTTGACGTCACCTTCTGCTGCAGCCGCAAGGAGGTGGAGTTGGCAGCGGGGGTTTGTATGCGTCCGTCGCGTATACTTTCCCTGGCTGTCAGAGATCAGAGTTCTGATCAGAGATCAGAGTGCCACACCGGTGCGGGGAGCTCTGATCTCTGAAGGTCGGGGAAGCGGATCGCGTAGACGTCAACCCGCTGCCCCGGCAACACACCAGGAAGCACCGGTAAGTGTGTGTATGATGGGGGGGGGCGGAGGGTGAGACAGGAGGATCCAGGTCCCCTGCAGTGGTGCGGGGGATCTGGATCTTAGTCTCCTAATCAGACCTCTATTTGAGGTCTGATTAGAAGACGACCCCGATTAGAAGACGAGGGGTATTTTTCAGAGCATTTGCTCTGAAAAAAACCTCGTCTTATAATCGAGCAAATACGGTAGATTAAAAATTACCTGGGAAGCACCATGTCAGACTTTCTGGCCTAGCTTTATTACGTATTGAAAATGAGAGTGCTAGAAAACGTAACACTGAAACCATTCTGGACAACTTTGCTGAGATGAAAACATGCCGACATCAATTTGAAAGGGTCAAGTATGTTATTAGTTAAGCCTTAAGTTCTGAGTTTATACTAACACGGAGAATTTGGCTTTTTGGCATGGTTAACCAGTTGATTTAAAAGTTAATTCTTTCTATTTTCTGTTATTAAAGTTATTAAAAAAGGACTAATGCATAGTTTTTATTTACATTTTGCAAATCTGTGTTCTCTTTGTGCGTTGAAGTTTTCATTAATGAAAAATTGAACGATACCGAGTTTGAAGGCATTGAGTTTGAAGGCATTGAGTTTGAAGGCATTGAGTTTGAAGTTACAATTGTTTGTCTTGCAATGTTGTTTCCTGAATCAGGTTCTCCGTTATGGAAGATTTGAGTGAGTGATTTTCTATTTTTTTTTTAACAATTTGCAGTAGTTTTCTACAATAATTGTGCTTCTGGGTTTGATGCTGAAACACTATAAGTGTTTGCTGTAAAGGCAGGCAGCTCTCTACGCTGCTCCCAGCTAATTACTCCAGCACTTCAAAGCAGTCATTGTCTTTGGCATTTGTGCTATTGACCTCCTAGAAACATTATCTTTTTCTCAGCTTCACCTGTAGCCGCTAAACCAATCTTTGGTCTAAATTGCGAAATCAAAATATGAGAGAGCCAGCAAAAATTATGCCACTGAACACAATTTTATGTATATGCCTGTGCCTTAATTATGTTGTGTGGCTGGACTACATAGGAATTGTTTACATACTGTGACATGCTATATGTAGAATAAGCTAATTTATCGCTGTTTCTTATTTCTGCAGGTTTTACATTCATCCATCTTGCACTTATTTTGAACCTGTGCAGAATAAAGTTATTTTTATCCTAACCATGGTAAACATACAAATAGGGAAAAGGGACACCTTGTCAGAACTTACCTCCATCCTCCGCCACATGAGCAGGCCCAAATCCAGGCCTGTATATGTGTGTGCGCGCGAATGACCCCAGTGAACTTAAAGGGATCAAGTATTCTAGTTTCCTTGCAGTCTCTTCTAGTTCTTCTGCTCTTTGTGGTGTTTTTGGAGAGCTTTGTCGAGTGAATGCCTGTTTTTTTTATTTTGGTTCAAAACTTGGGGGCCCCTGTGCCACATATTGAATAAATGACATTCTTTCATTTAATAGTTTTGCAGCTCTAAAGAATATAATTGTGAATTATAAGTGAAGGAAATCAAAAAAGCTTGCAAAGTGAGAAAAAAAACAAACCTAACAAAGCAGCATTCATGGCCCGTTGTGCATATTCATTTACACCCACTAGGATTGCTCTACCTTCTCTGATGGCATGAAAGATCAAAAGTTCCTTTAACATATTTGTTTTACTGTGTCAATGGGCTGAATTCAATGGTAAGTCCATCGCTGTGTATAGAAGAAATATAAGGTGATGCATTTTTTCTAATTTATTAACATTTTTGTTTAATGAATCAGGGCAAATTTACTGTTTTTTTTTTTTAGCTAATTATGTATTTGTTGTTACTAGTCGAACACTTGTGTGATTTTTTTTAAAGCGTGATTTTTTAAAGAAAATAAATAGACATAAAGCTATAAAAAGTCCTGGATACAACAATGGGAGAACTGCCTTCATTTTCAATTATACATTTTTAATAAATTCATTGGTCTCAGACGATTGTTGCGTTATATTATCATTTTTTTTAATATTTTTTTTCTTATTTTCAGCAGATTACAATTAAGTAATCTTGCAGTAACTTGACTTAAACCACAGCCACGTGAACACTGCTTTCATATTACACAGAATGTCCCATTTTATCCAGGTAAATATTAACAACAGTTTGGAACAAAGAACATTTAGCCATACCTTTAACAAATAGTTTATTTACTGTTCTTTTGATTATTATTCCAACACCTTATGCAACCATTTTCAATAGCATATTTGTCCTCTTGGTAATATCCTGTGATTTTCCAACATATTTAAACTTCTTGTGAGCAAACTAAGTAGTTGAAGGCAAATGCCACCTATTCCCCCACCAGGGTATCAATGGCTTTCTGGAAAGGGTAGCTTAGAACCATACAAGATGAGCTGTTACTGCAAATTGTACGTACATGCTACAGCATGGGCAATGCACACCGGAGGAAAAAGATCAAATAAATGTATTGTATTCTAACTTCCACAAAACCGGAATGCGTTCAGTAAGCAAAAAGGTAGTCAAGTATGCCCCTTAACCACTTGGTGAATTTGCTCATGGTAGCGAAATAGTTTCTACATTTTGTATATATTCCATTTACTTGTGAAGTTACCAACCTACATGCAAGCATTGCACTAAAAAAATAGAAGGACCCTCTTCTTCTCGTATGGCTCAATGTAGTTGTCAGTTATGTAGATTATCTGAACTCTTCATGTACATGTTCTATGCCTTGCATTATTCTGTAACGTTATTTAATAAACAGAGAATGGGAAAAAGTTATGTAGATTATCAATTGTTATTTTCACTAGCCCTCATTGTAATGGAGTTATGAGACTTGCTGGCTCTATAGATAAAATGTAATGTATAGGACTACATGGAGGCATATTTAAATGAGGCAATGCCCTAGGACAAGGGGTTTTTATCTACAATTACAGGGCCAGATTTTGAGAAAGTATTCCTTTACTAGAAGAGTAGTAGAATAGCCTTCCAGCAATAATGGTAAATGTAATATAACAAGAGAACTTAAACATGTCTGATAAAAGCATAAGGCTATCCTTAAAGTAGGAGTTTCATAGGATAAAAAAAAAGTGCTGTATGAAGTTACATAGGTTATCATTGACAAAAACCATTGTCAGCTATGTGATCATTTAGGTGATTTTTCCCTGTTCCACACCAAGCTGATTCTTTATGGCAAAGATAATGAAATACATTCCTCCAAAGACTTTTATTAGCCAGAGTGTCAGGCTGGGTGATTAAGAATGGGGCATTCTATTGTTTTCCACAGGCAGTATAATATATTAATAATAAAATAATATATCGGGCTAACAGAGCTAGAATACATATAAATGACTAGCATAAAACTACAGTCCATATGACCTCAAGAACAAGCATTCAAGTACAGGCATTCTACTTAATGGATAATCTTAAAAAAAGGAGCCACTGCTAATTTATCAGGATGATTGCATTACTAGCATAAAAGCTGGTGTAGGGCTTTAAAGGAACACTGTATATAACATTGTTTATAATTCAATTTAGAAGAACTGACCTTTATAAAGGGCTGGCTTTGTAGAAATTGGTATTCTTTTTTGAAAGTCATAAAAACAATTACAGATACAGTAACTGATTTAAAAAGCAGGTGCTTAAATTCAATATGCCATTTTTAAATTGAAGTAGATATGTAAGAAGACATCCTCAGAAGTACATCTATACAGAGTACATAAAAGTAAACAGTTGACATTATGTAAAAAAATTTACAATTTCTAGAAATAAATTAACCCCTTACTCACAATTGCCGGTTCTGACACTGAGATCAGCATCAGGGGCCATATCTTGCCCCTCCCCGGGGCGCTATACACTGTATGGTTGCCTCGAGGTTGAGGCATTCAGCAACACTGAGATCGGCATCAGGGGCCATATCTCGCTTCTCCTCGGGGTGCTATACACTGTATGGCCCGTTTTAAGAGCGTTGATCGCCTCCTAAAATTCAATGGTGTCGCTGAAATGCCTCGATAGGCATTCAGCGACACCGAACTCCCACCCTCCTTTAAAAAAATAAAACAAAGTCATTAACATCTATCAATCAGTTCCATGAAAATGTTAAAAAATGTCCAAAATAAAAAGTTTTAAAAAAAAATTATTCTTACGAGCAAGCCCTACAATTGATGCTGTATCTAGGAACAGATCCACTAAATGGAACGTAGGTCAGTACACCAGCCGGGCACAGGGTAACGGAGAAACAGCAAAGTCCGTATAACAATAGCCAGGTTCGGTACACAAGAAATTCAGGAACGCCGTTTAGTAACCAAGCGTGTACTCTGCCGTCTCTGTCTGGAGACGGCTAAAGTTGGTAGGGGTCGCGCACGAAGGAAGGTACTGGAGGCACTATGCGGGATCCGATACCCGCGGGTAGCGGGTACTCGGGTGAGTTACTCCGTCGGGGTCCGGTACACAGACCCTGATAATCTACTCAAAAATCCTGGCTTGGAAAATGTTAAAATACCAGCATTTGAAATACCCTGGGGTATCTAGTTTTCAAAAATATATGGTCTCAAACAGAATATGGGCACACGATGACCACAAAGATGGTGTCGATTCCCACCTTTACGCCTTTTGTGCAGCGTGTCGGTAGTAGCGAGCGGTAGCATGTCTCTATGTAGTTGTGAGAGTTATCTTGCTACGTGATCTTTGGTCTGCCCTCCAATTCACCCACTTGCACATGTGCTACTCCCGTGCTCTCTCCCAGGTCAAGGTGGCCCCAAAGTCTGCTAGGAGTGTAGTTGGAGCCCTGATCGTACCTCCAGAGCCTCGGTTTCATGGGTAGTTTCATAGCCTACGCCATCCTCACCACGTCTGTACCAGCCGTATGGTGGTATGGTGTGAGACGGAGCTGCTGCTTTCTACGTCTGTCTCGTTTGGGGAGCTGAATTTATTTATATTTATTTACTATTTTTAGAAAAGTGATCAAATGGTCACTCCAATTTAAACCAGAAGAGCTCGTCATTTTATGAGGAAACATCCAAGAGAGTTACCCTGATATAAATGACACACATTCCATTTTCTATATTAAGAAAAGTGATGATTTTTGATGTATTATATTAAGTAGTATATATTCAATTTTTCCGAGAGCATTCTTGACTTTTTGACCTTAAAGGAAGTCAGCACCTTCATTAAAGAGATTGCCCTTTATTTTATTAATCCGTCACCGGCTAAATGCAACCGAAACACACTAAGGCTCTATAACAACTGGAGGCAGACAGTGAAAAAAAAAATAGATTTCTTCTACACACATATATGCATGCACACTTAAATCAACTGATTAGATAAAGGCAAACAGTCAGCATGCTCAATAGGAGACAATGGTTCATTTGTAGAAACATGATCTCTGTCAATAAATCTTAACAGTCATAACAGATGAAGTGAGTGTTCAGTCAAAGAAGGAGACATTGAGTGAAATGAGAAACTCCTAAAGGACATCTGAATGTGGCCCACTGCAATTTAAAGATTTTTGTTCAATCTATTGCCAGACTGTGTTACATATATTGGTGCTTCAGTGTCTTTGTTTTTTTTTTTAATTTAAGCAATGGGATTTTGCAATAGGGAATATATATATTTTTATATATATATATATATATATATATATATATATATATATATATACGGTATATATATATATATATATATATATATATATATATACCGTATATATATACATATATATATACCGTATATATATATACATATATATATATATATATATATATATATAAATATGTGTGTGTGTGTGTGTTTTTCTCCAAAAATAGAAATAGAATAAAATCTTGAGCCTTTTATAATTCTTAGCTAAAAGAGCAGTTTAGAGAGAGGTTACTTTATTGTTATTTCCTTGATTTTTGTAGTTTTTGTGCACTGGTTATCATCATGCCTTTTTAACAGTTAAACTGTACATTTTGTTGATAAGAAATATTTTGTTTGCCATTCTAGTGGAACCTGCTAGTCTGCCTGCCCGTATTACTACCCAAAGAACTTTTATCGCAAGATAGAGCCACACCATGGAACACATTTGGCTTGCAAACATCACCGCATGGCATGTCCTCCAGACTTGTAAACAGGTCCTCAGATATTGTGTGCCTTATATCCTAATCAGTGAACGTAAAGGAGCTTTATTAAATCTGGAGACCCACTGAACAGCAAAAAAAAGTTAAAAATACTGACTAGCACTAGCACTAATAGAGCACTTATCATTTAGCCTCAGTTGACCTAAAAATACATTAATAGGCACTCAAATACTTGAGCAGGACTACCTTTGACATCAAATTGACTAGAAAATTATATAGTGGACCATATTCTCACTAGAACCACAGAAGGACAAGGTCTTGTGGTGGTCCTTATTGTTCCAGCCCTTTCAGTGTTTGTGGTGGCAAATGTGCCACCCACTGTAGAACTATGCTCCATTTATATGTGAATATCTGACCCCATGCACACACAGATTTATATATATTATTACGCACCATTAACATAAACTCAAATAGATTTACTGTTTACACCATCCAATGGAATTAGTTCATTGTACTGTGATGTGCCCATGGTCATGGCATCAGATAACAAAGAATTAGGTAAAGAGGTAAGGTAACAGTGTGATATAGACATTATTTGCTTGTTAGATGATCTGGTCAAATTAGAGGACTGAGCGACCAAGTTGAAGATGAGATTTAACACTGACAAATTCAAAGTTTTGTGAAAAATATCCAAGTTGTACTTTAAATGAACCCCATTTAGGAAAGACCTGGGAATAACTGTAGGCAATAAACAGTTCTATAATATTGGTCAGCTGCTTCAACTGTTGTGCATAAAATCATATAAATATATAATTTTGTCATGTATATAAATAAATACATATTGATTCATGAGCAGAACATATAACTTTGCCTCTGTAGAAGACAATTGTAACAACCAACCTTGAATACTCAGTGCAAGTCTGGGTACCTGTTTTTATGGAAAACATTATGGAAGCGTAGAGGTGGTCTACAAAATTAATCAAGGGAACTGAACACACGGAAGGCTAGAAAATTTCCTACACTGGCTATGATATAATTATACAAGTACCTACAGGGACAATAACAACCTCTCTGACGACATATGTATGAACAGGACTGTGCAAAGAATAGGAGATCATCCATTCAGACTCAAAGAAAGGAATTATTGAAAATAAGGGATGATGCATGCCATGTTCCTTTAATGAAATTTAAGTTCTTCGGTTTGGCCAACCCTCCCTGTTCTTAAAGAAATTAGTATCTAAAAGTATATACTGTTTTTTTCCCTTATGGGGTGGCATTTTCAGGTAAACATTAAACAATGAAGACTAGATTTGGGGAAAGAAGGCGAAATAACTCAACATTCAATATGGTAAGGTTCTCCTTTTCATTTATTTTCCGCAACACCTGTTCTGCCTCAATAATGCTATTAGATCATCAAAACTATGACCCATAAAGAAGCAATGAGTGCATCAACACTATGGATACTTTTAATTCATGAAAATAAGTAAAATCAACACAAAAGTGTCTTGTCATTCTAGTTTCAAAGTTGCGCAATTCTTTTTTTAATAACTCTATATTTCAAATGTTTTCAATTTCAAATGTTTGCACTACTTGAGTTACCTGTAGTAAAAGCTTTTTTGCTCTCTCTCTGCTTTTTTGGAAACGATTCAAAAGAAAATGCAGCCACTTAGTGATACAATCCTTGACGTTTAAACCTGGCAGAGAACCAAGTCTGGCTTGACTCAATCAACTCCGCATGTAATGTGTTATGGAATACTCTGAAACGTACAGTAGATAGCAAAATACAAATTGCATATGACCGGCAACCAAATATTTTCCTTTTTTTTTGCATAAAGTAATGTACGGAATGATCAGTCGCGCATATTATGGGAAAGTTGATTATGACATCATCACAATGCAGTTTGGCGCAAATTATGTATATGTTGAATATATAAAAACCTCGTGCAAATGAACAGTGAAGAACTGTCTTGTAATACTTGTGTAACTAAATGGTGTAGATTTCAAACAAATCCCATGTTAAGGACAAGCAATAAAGGATTTTGCAGAAATACCGGGCAAACTAGGACCATTCCTTTAGTTACTATGGCAACTTTTGGCACTTGCTCTGCTTACACGAAATCCTAACATTTCTTATTACGGTTGAGTGGTTTCCAGGTTATTTACTTAACAGTTCTGCTTTGATATTACCTCTTACCAGCGCTTGTCCATCAGTCTGTTCTCAAACTGGTGATTATTTTGCATCTTAGAACTTGTTTTATAAATTTGTTTTTAATTTTTATTTGATTGCACGTCAGTCAGTGTGAAATCTATAATTAAACATTTCTTTTAAAAAAACGGCTGAACAGTTTAAATCATAGAAAATATAGAATTTGATAGCAGATAAGATACATTTAACGCATCTCATCGTCTGCCCATTTTTCCCGAAGTAAAACTCAGGTCATAAATACCTTTACTGTATTAGCCTCTACCACCTCTGATGGGAGGCTAGTCCATTTATCTACCACCCTCTTGGTAAACTAAAACTTCCTTCATTACATCTAAACCTCTGACCCTCTAGTTTTAACGTCGATAATAACAATGTGGATTAAAGTTGCAACAAAATCACGTTTTAAACATCACCAGAAATGTACCAGTTGTTTTAAGCACTAATTATTAATGTAAGTATCTCAATGATGAGGAAATTGTCATTGGATTATATTTTTTTTATAGAAAAGAAACCAAAATCTGCAGCTGTTCATCTTAAACAAACACTCCGGCCATTAAGCAAATATTTAAAAAATATATGAAAAGTGAGTTTATACAAAGATCTTTTTACTTTGGTTCTCAGTCAGACACGTAGTTGAAGATTGTTATTGTTATTTAATACCTTGGCAAATGTCTTAAATGACTAAAAATATCCAAAAACACGCAGTGGAATATAGTTACTCTCTGACCTCTGGAAACAGAGGTTATGGAGGGACAACACTTCTACCCCATATATACCCCATATTCCTATATATTCTGGGGGGTAGGCAAAGGGGCTGATGGAAGGGAGAGACTATGGGAGGTGAGGGGCATCATGTTTGTGGTGGGTTTCCATGTGTGGTTGGATTTAGAGGTTGAAAATAAGTATAGGGAAGCTGGACTATGGTGAGGGGATCAGGCATTTTAAAAAGAGGAAGATAGCTGGAACGTGAACACAGCTATAACAATACATCAGCTTGTTTTTCAGATTAATTTGCACATTTTAGTTAAAAGAACGAAGAACGGACATTTGTACCTCACGGTAGGCAGGAGACTGAAATAAAAGGAGGAGGGGGAATCATAATCGGTTTGAAAATTAAGGACATGACATGTAAATAACTACGTTTTCCAAAAAAAACAGCTTCGCTTATGGCCACTACAGATGCCTTCCGATATGACTTTTGTGGGCTTCCAGGCAGCACATTTTCGTTATTGCTAATGTGGGTTTTATTGACCGGGGTAGTGTGCATCATGTAAGGAAGTCATTATGTTCCAGATGTGCTTTTGTAGGTCTATATTATGACACCAATTGTGTTGGCATTGCCCCCTGGGCTGAACATTGCTGGCCTATACTTGTTTACGACATAGGAATTATTCTGAAATACCAGGAAAATGTAAGATTTGGCCATCTGGAAATCATTCGTTGCACCGTAATATGCCATCTCATTAGCTCCAAGTATGAAAACCAGATTGCAGATAATTTGTAAGAATGTTGGAACTGATATAGTGGATAATAAATGAGAAAACAATTCTAGATACTAAGAGGGTTGGGCTGAATAACTGATGTAATAGTGGAAAGGAAGCTTTAGGTAAGAGGGGGAGAGAGTCCATAGCTCTCCAGTCATTGTGGATGAGATACGGGTTTTTCGCAGAATATTTATTTGTGAAAGATAGAAATGACACGCAATATTGGGCTTGTACAACTCAAGGGCACAGGAGTGTTTTTTTTACATTTTACTAAAGCTTTTGAAAACTTGCCCATCTCTTGCATATAATAGATTTTGGGGTTGTTGAAGCAGAAAGTACACAAATAACAAATTAGCTTTAACTGTTTTCCCTGTCCCTTATTATAACTTTACACATTTTAATGATATGTGGTAAATATTCTATCTTTGTGGGTACCAAGATAACCTTTTATTTTTAATTGGACACATTAATTTTTTTTTTATATTTGTTCATTTGGGTATGCGTATATTATAAAGTGTTTATTAAAGGGTTTATCAGCCTTAATATTAATTTCACAGTTTTAAATGTGTTCATCCTTACACATTGTTGGCAGACAGAGGTGTTATTTATCATGTTATGCACTTATAAACCAGCGTGGTAATTAATCAAGCAAGACAAGCAATTTGCATATTAGGAAAAACATTCTGCCTTTTGGGTATGCAGGCTTCCAGTAGAGAATGAAATAGCCCTTAGTTCCGTGACAACCTAACTGCTAAAATAAAATCATTTTCTATGACCTTGTGATCAATGACTTGATTTACGGTTCTATTTTGATAGTGTGAAATTAATAATAACAAATGAAACTCTTCGAGCTCTTTTATTAAAGACAGTTTTTTTTTTTTTTCTAATGAAATTATGGGGTAAAAATAATTTTAAGAACAACCTTGAGTACGAGCGACTCATAAACAATTACATTACCTGTCTGGTTATAATTGTTTTTGGCTTTTCCTCCATTGCCTATGACATAACACACCAGAAGACTTATTTGAAGATTAAGCCTTAAATGCACAGTAAATGATACATCATACGTATAAAATGCTTTAGCTTGTGTACTGTATAAATGTAAATTTATCTGGAATATTAACAATAGCAACTAATTGCATGAGATGTATTTAAAATAGATCTGTGACATTCTAGATTGTTAAGATATTTGCTGTAATAACGCTTCAGAGAAACTATAAGGTTGTAAACCATCTCCTATGCTAAAGACAGATGCATAATCTGCACCAACAAGCAGATAGAATACATAAAGTTTGGTACAATATCTAATTCAATGTTGGAAATGTTGCCTGAATTAACCTGGATAAGGTTCTGTCTAGGCTTGAAAATCGAATCCTGCGTCAATGGAACATGAAATGAAAATAAAACAGATTATAAATGTTTTAGATTTGAGTGCTGATCCTATTATTTTCTAGATCCTGAGAACATTCTTTTGATCCCTGGTGGGTCCCATCCCTCTGCTTTTATTATCATAGATGGCGAAATGAAATGGTCTCCTTCTTCTTCTTCTTCTTACGACAAGGAAGACAAGATTTGTGGCATGAATTGAGGGACCTAGCATGCCACATGAGCAGGGCCGGCCCTACCATGGAGCAGAGTGGGGCAATTGCTCCAGGCGGCACTTTTTTTTTTTTTTTTAAACGGAAGAATGAGAGGGGCGCGGAGTGGTTTTCGCTTACCAAGTTGTCAGTACCCGGAAGATGACGTCATTTCCGGCGCTTAGCATTACAAGCCGGCACCGAGACCGAGCAGGGAGACTCGCCGCAGGACTGCTGCAAGGTAAGTACAAAGGGGGGGTAGATAATAGGGAGGGAGGGAGAGTAAGGGTAGATAATAGGGAGGGAGAGGAAGGGTAGATAATGGGGGGGCGGGAGAGTAAGGGTAGATAATGGGGGGGTAGCAGAGGAAGGGTAGATAATGGGGGGGCATTTTAAACTTTGCCCCAGGCGACATTATGCCTTGGGCCGGCCCTGCACATGATTTACTGTTCTAAAGCCTTTAGCATCTCGGCTCAGCCACTGTTACAAAAGCTGACAGAACTATTCTGCTTCCACCACAGAATGATAGTAATGTAGCAATATGTAAGACAGAACTTACTGAAAAAGAACATTTATATGGCGCCTGGGAACAGGAAGTTAGCATGACTGCTCCAAGGGTATAGAATACACTGAAAATACTATTGTAACAGGTTTACTTAGTGTAAAGAACTGCAAGGTGTAAGAAAAGTAGCAGATTAAGCAGTGCTAAACCTTGTCTGTTCTCAGCAGAGCATCTCTTATATTCTGTTTGCTCAAGAAAGCTTAAAACGCTGGTACATTTATATTTTTGGAAATGATGTGTGATGTATTTGTTAAAAACAATATATCATTCCATTTTAGTTCAATATCACACATTGTTCTTCGCATGCCAACAGGATGTCAAACCTAGACAAGCTCTAGCGTTAAATTTGGAAACCAATTCATGTGTTTGGACACCATTTACATATGCCTAAATGATTGGCAGACAGCTGATTTCATGAAAAGAGTATTGCACAGTCAACGCTGACATAAGGAGTTTCATGGTAGCTAAATTTTGCAAGACTTGCAATTTTGGGTTTAAGAAATGGAAATAAAGCATTTGTTGATAAGATATTTATCTGCGGAAGACGGATTACACTATATTGTAGAATGCCAGTGTGCTAGATGCAGTAAATTATTTTAAAAACTTGGCACAGCATATAGAACGTGTGAAGTTCAAGGTAAAAATCTACAATGCAGGACCTCAAAAACCATAGCAAAGGACTTTGGGAAAATAGAGGAGGCTTTCTGCCCCAGTGAAAGATACGCTATGGTTAAATCTCAGGTACTAATAAAGGTTAAGCAGCACCTTAATTACCCCCACGACACCAGTATAGTGACTCTATAGGCAAAATGTGTTAACTACAGGAATGCAATCCTTGAGACAGGAACGCAACACCGGACCAGGGAATACAAAACGATGAAGACAGGGCGAGCAGAGGTCAGGGTACGAAGCTCAGGATCAGAATGGAGAACAAGCCAAGAGTCATACATAGTGACAGCGATATAGATGGGTAATTCTGAGTCATGATCAAGCCAAGGATCAAACATGCAATATCAGATTTCATGATTGGTTGCTCTGTACACTGGAATGGTAGGGAGGATATATTGAAGTTTGGCCAAGTGAAAGGACTCCAACATGAAGATCGCTAATAGAGGTCTCGCACTGGGAATCCCAGGGGCAGCAGCTGCTGGGAAAGGTAAGCAGTGAGGGCTGTTACAGAATGTATATGATTCTTTGAGACTTAAAAACAAACTGGTTTAATAATTTTATAACTTTACATTATACTAATGCGCCAACCTGTATTTGAAAATAGTCTAATAACAGTAGAAACAGACATGTAGACAGTCACATCTAAGTTCAAATTTGAGAACTTTGAGAAATGTCAAGCTGCGATTTACAGAACACTGCCATCTAATACTTCATGTTCTCTGTGGTCACTTTCATATACACCAATAGGCCCTTGAAGCAAATAACCACTTTGTCAGTTTACTAATTTATATCTATATCCCTCTACTGCTAATTTCTAAAGAATAAACATACTGTATGTTTCATGACATGTAAAACTTCTCACCTCCAACCCTTAATGGTCAACTTTTCCATTTTTTTCCAACAGTAACCGTGTTCTTTGTGGTCAAAGCAAACATCACATAGCCTGACCAAAACCAGTAATGTTATTTTTAACATGCAATCATTATGTAGAACTTTGAAGAAAACCTAAGGGAGCCAAAAAAAAATGTGGAATATCAAGGAGCGAGGTCAACTATTTTCGTCTGCACTTGGCTGTATTAGTAAATGTATCATTGTATCCTCAAGGGTTTCATTAGTAACATACATTTTAAAATGCATATGGTCAGTAAACTGGAAAGGATTAACTAGCCTGCTATTGTAGACATTTTGCCCATTAGAAGTTATTGTTTTAGCAATACTGGTGGTATTCTTACTTTGAATTATGTATATAGATGGTGCTAACTGATGATGAATGCTAGCTTCTTTATTAAACATTCCCAATATAACTTATTTTTTTTTGGGAGAAAATCCGTATACTGCCAATAAGAATACCTTTTTAAATAAGGTTATCCTAAGATTAATCGAAAATTAACCCTTTAACCATCCACTACAAAGAATGTTGTATTGTAGATATTTGTAACAATGGGAACCAAATGGTTCTAATAAAGACCTTGAAGAAACCCATTAAGGAGGTAACATATTCTAAAATAAGAGTAAACAAACTGTGAGAAGACCAGTCTACTGTTTAGGTCTATGTTGTATTACATATGCACATAGAGTATATCCACTGTTATATATGATTATATGATTCTAGTCTATTAAGGGAAAAAGCTGTAGTGTAGAGATGCACATTTGATATTTCTCCTAGTAATAACACTTAATCCAAGCATTAATATTCCTTTCTGCTGAAACTTTTGGTGCTGTATAAATCAGTCATTCATTATCAGTAATCACTGAGCCTCAGAAATAGGGGAAGATGAATGGTAAAACGTATTCCTGACTGATACATAGAGAGTTACATTCCCCCTGTCCATTATATTTGCAAGCCACCACATAAATTAAAAGTCAGAATCTGAGAAACGTAATGCCAGAACATTAGAGCCTATGAACAATCTAACCGATTTATGGGATGTTTAACCTGTTGGAGATTTATTACAGTATCTATATTGCAGATGTAAAGATCAATATAATAATGAATTGAACTGCTGAAAATGATGATAGTCCCGTTAGAACATCTGCATGGCTTCGTTATAAAATATTAGGTGAATTAGTGCTCTCCTTTTCCTTGCATCTTAGATTTAGCTCTTCCTCCCATACTGCAAGGAGGAATAGTCTTATTTGAAGAACTAGCGTGGGCTAGTAAAGGAGGGTCATGTTAATTATTTCTCTACCCCTCCCTTGCATTTTTATGTTTAAGCATTGATCCAGTTCACTTAATTGTAGTCATCCAAAACCACAAATTCTCATGAGTAAGGTGGTCAACTGGCAAGACACTGAAACTGCTTTCTCTTCTCCTTCCCCTTTGTTACTCTCATTTTCACATTCACTCTCACCATGTCTCATTATATATATATATATATATATATATATACATATACATATATATTTATATATACACACACAGTATATCATAATATTATATATGTATATAATAGAATAAAAAAAAAATAAAAAAACTACCGTATATCAAAATTCATGTTCCTCTGTCATCTGTCTAAAAAGTAACACCAAAAAATGCTACTGTAATGTTGTAAACAAATATATGGTATAAATGGTCAAGAAAGGGTTAATTGTTAAGCTAACCTTTAAGCATATGAGACCTTAATTTAATGGTAGGATCTGTTTAAAAAAGCTATGATCACAAAGTCTCCGAAAAATTTTGAGATTGAGATGTTAAGTGAAAGAATATAATCTGGCTTGTAGGAGATCTATTTGATGGTTACAGTTTACAAATAATGTAACATGATCAATGTCTCTTCACCAATGTGATTTATAAATAACATAATCAGATTTATTGCGGTGATGAAACGAGAACAGACTTCCTCCTCCCACCTAACTGTGGTTTGGCAGGAGAAAAAGGAATTTCACAAATGAGCCACGGATATCCTTGTTCTCTTATTTTACAAGTAGAAATGTGAATCTATTTGCAAATTATGTAGTATCATGAGCTCTAGTAGTTCCGGTAATGTATTTTGCTTCTTCTGATGAAACACAGAGAATGAGGAAGGGTATTTCAGTTGTAACTTCCTCAATATAGGACAGAAAAATGAAACACGGTAAGGATCTTCCTGTGGAAATTTGCCAAACATGAAAGAGTTCAGACATGACATTTATAGTAGTATAAACCATTAGATTGTTGCTCAATGAATTTAATTAGAAATATGAACAGAAGAAATACACCTGGAGCGTATAAGAAAACAACATATTTTACTATTCCCAGGATCTTTATACTTGCAGTGTGCATTGAAGCTGACACTTTCATGTTTCCTCACTGGAGACATCTTTCAAAAGAAAAATGCGAGGGCCCCAAAGACCACATTCTATTTTATGTTACTTCCACATGAAAGCAAAAAAAAAAATATTCTAAATAGACTTTAAGTTACTAAAATGTTAAATTCATCAGAAGTCTTCATCCTGCTGTCTGTGCATACATTTTCTGTAAAAACAAACATAATCTTTGATACACTCCTGGTATCATAGAAACATGGAACTTGATGGCACATAGGAACATTTCGGTCAGTCTAGCCTACGTATTTTTCATTATGTAAGACTAAGATCGTAATCAGGCTTTGCTCTTTTATTAGATTCAGTTCCCTCACTGTAGTAGCCTCTATCACTTCTGATGGGAGGCCTTTCAATTTACCGTATTTGCTTGATTATAAGACAAGGTTTTTTTCAGAGCAAATGCTCTGAAAAATACCCCTCGTCTTATATTCGAGGTCATCGTATAATCAAGACTAAGATCCAGATCCCCTGCAGCGCTGCAGGGGACCTGGATCTTCCTCTCTGGCAGCCGGTGGACGTCTGTGCGATGCACGCAGATAAACTCCGCTGTTGCTGGCACTTCTGTTGGGGCTTCTATAAGAGAGCGTGACATAGAAGCCCAGACGGAAGTCATGTAGCAGCGGAAGTTGTCTGCACGCATCGCGCAGACGTCCACCGGCTGCCCTCACTTGACAGCAGGGAGTCTGGAGCATGGGGGACAAGTCTATGGATGCATCGATAAATCGGGTGGGGGGCATAAAGGGGGTATTAGCCATATCAGGAGGGCCGATTGGCAAATACGGGTAATACAGCATATCTGGGAGGCAGAGTGGTAAATAGAGGGTATATGGCATATCAGGGGGGCAGAGTGGCATATCTGGGGGGGCAGAGTAGCAAGACGTGGAGCAGATGTGCATAACTGGGGGCAGGTTGGCAAATAAAAACAAAAAACGCATTTTTCTCAATCAGAGTTTTTATTAAATATGAAAAAATTGTTTACATGTGAATTAATATTTACTAGTAAAACATTTTTCTTATAGGGTAGTCTTATATTCAGGCTTTTTATTTTTTTCCAAATTAATATTACAATTTTGGGGGGTGTCTTATAATCGAGAACATATGGTAATTACCGCCCTTTCAGTAAAGTAAAACTTATTTACTTCTACGCCTCTGACCCTCTAGTTTTAGATTATGACCTCTTGTTCTAACATTTCTCCTTGTTTGACTTTCCTCCTGTACCTTACAAAATGGCCATAGGTTTTTAAATGTTGCTATCACATCTCCACCTTCTCTTATTTCCTCCAGTGAAGGGTGAAGCTGAAGGGTCCTAAGGACACTGCTTCACTGCTCCGAAACCTATATGGGTGACCAGCTAGGTTTTTGCATAACCACACTTTCCATATAGCTTTTTATTGTGAACCTCAGAATTTCTGAATGATACTTGCCTTTCCAGATTAAAAATCAGACTATACAAAATCTATGACAGTTTGAAGAGTAATTGGATTAAACAGCTTCATGTGCAGAATACTAATAGGATTAGGAAGCTTTCCGAAACACATCCTGTGTTAAAATAAAACTCACAAAAGTTTAATTAAAAAAAATAAGACTAAAAGAGGAAATCATTACATTCATGACAGATATGATTGCATTAGGATAAGGGTTTTTATCCCATATTCATGAATTAATGTTTATTTTCTGGCTGTAAAATCTCACAGATGATGACACAGCCTTTCATGTGCATTTCATCTAACTGATTTTCACCTCTTTCTCATATTAAATTAATCAATAATTAATTCAGTTATTAACACTACCTATAGTTTCTGTTGTTAGTCCGGTATCTGTGATTTTTTTTTAGATATTTATTTTATGGCAGAAATAACCATGTTAACAATTTCCAGCCCTGAATTCTCTCCTTTCCCCTAACTCAACCATTACAAAGGATGCCTGAACCAATCAGCAACAATCAGCAACCTAGCAATGGGTGAGGGGATCATTGCAGATCATAAGAATAAGAATTTAAGAAGGCTGTTACCATGATATGTGCATAAAATGGGCTACTAATACAGATATACTGCTTAGTTTAATCTGTAAACACTATTACATATTTTTATTTATTGTATAGAACTGTAAAATAGAACTCTGTGAATTTGGAGAATGTGACAGATCTCTTTTAACTGTAAATTATTAAGAGCTCATTCCAATGCTCGTTTCTAACATCAAAGGTTAGAATGGCTATCCATAATCAATAGTTAAATTAAATTTTTTTCAGGCCAGTTTGGTATTTCTCACATGATTATTATTTTATTGTTATTTATGGATTTATATAGTGTCATCATACAATACATTTAGTGGATAAACAAGGCATAACAAGTAGTATATCATAGAACAATTTGAACTTACAGAAATAAGGCTAGTATTTACTAGAATTGGCCTGTCTTAGTAAATGCATTATTATTGTTATTATTAGCGTTACATTTGTAGGATGTAGGATGTCTTAATTTATGCTAATGACACAAAAAACAGTTAGTTATGGAAGGGAAACTTATGATTAGATCACACTTCTTCACACAAAAGGAGACATTGTTAAACATTTCTATTTTTAGATTTCCAGGTTCTCCTTTCTGCATGGTTAGTTGAGGGCTCCCTATCAGCATTACACACACAGCAATTACTCTGATTCCTCTTCAGGCACTTATAGCCATTATCTGAGGACATCAATTTAAAGTATACTCTAAGCACTAGTCCTTCTCAAAATAGAAAGCAGCTATTAGCAGTAATACGCAGCTGTTTTCTTATTTTGGCTTTCCATGGCTATTTTTTGCTTCCCTACAATAAGATAAAAATGTGCACTCTTTATCTCCCATCAACCCATTGTATCCCCAAAACATTGAAGGAAAGGCAGCTTTTGGTACAGTTCGCTACATTTCAGAGAGAGTGAGTGGTGTGTGTGTGTGAGAGAGAGAAAAACGAACAAAGGAAGAAATGGAGTAAAGAAAAAAGTAAAGAAAGAATGAAAGACACTTGCCAACTGAAATATTTTAAGGTAGTAAGTCAGTTATAAATTGAGGTGTTGTTTTGCTCTTCACCCATATTACAAGTAGACATGGTGTTAAACGGCGGCATTGTACTGTCATGTCACACACTGCCCCGTTAGATTCTTTTCATAATGAACTCATATCAGCTGCCTTGTTGACGCATTAAGTAACAGTGAAATCTGCAGCAGGGGCCCTATTTATATTAAATAATATGGTAGCGGACACCTGATTTAAAAGAGCTTAGGAAGTGATCAACCATTAAGCTTGAATCGCACCGCTGAAATGCCTTGATAGCGAGGCATTCAGTGACACCCCAAACCCACTCCAGGATCCACTGTGACCGCTCTGTATCTTACCAAAAATTGTTGGCATGGAAAGAGTTAAATTCCTAGCATTTCATGGGATATTTTAGCCCCCAAAAAGCCATGCATGGGGGTATCATTGTACTCAGGAGATGTTGCTGAATTATTTGGGTGTTGTTTTGAAGTGATATATACCAGGAGACATACATTTACACCAAGTACACTTTGTGTGGGGGAAAAAAATTAATACCATAAAGTTTGACAAAGTCTGGTAGTTGCATGGAAAGGGTTAAAATACCAGCATTTGAAATACCATGGGGTGTCTAGTTTTCAAAAATATAAGGTTTGATGGGGAAAAATGAATTGACTGCCTTCAAAGATGTTCCAAATAGCACATGGGGACAGGATTAGCAGATTTGAGAAAAAAGTTTTGAAATAGCAAAACTCTACTTGTACTTATTGCCCAATAACTTGCAAAAAACATAAAAACATTGGGTAGTTCTAAACTCAGGACAAAAAGTGGAATCTATTTAGCAATTTTTTTCGTTAGCTTTCGTAAATGAGTAAAAGATTTTGTAAATAATTTTTCATTATTATATAGAAAATTATTTAATATGATCACAAAATATGAAGAAATCCCTTCTTGTTCTGGAAAAAAAAAACAATATATAACTTGTGTGGGTATACTAAACAAGAGAGAAGAAAATTACAGCTAAACAGGAGCACCGCAGAAATGTTAACAGCCTCAGTCACGAAGGGTACAAAAAATAAAAAACAGCCTGGTCCTGAAGGGGTTAAGGCATTAACACTTGTGTCTGCAGTCCCAACAAGCTTGTGCGAACTAAGTCACAATCAATGCTGTGCACCTATGGAGCACCAGTTTTGAAAAAGTAAAATAATAATTAAAAAAAAAATATATATATATATATATATTGTATTATTATTTTTACATTCTTATTGCATAATTAATTATTATCTGATCACGAATTAGGGACATTTCAAGTCACTGATCAGTGATTGGATTGACCAATCAGACTTGGTTGCCTTTTTTTTTCTTTTACACTATATATGTTATTTGAACAGCATTAAACCAAATAAATTGTTATCTGATCAATAACAAAGTACTCTTTAGGTCACTGGTCATTTATCAGTCGTACCAATAATTTTGTTCCAACAAAACTATATGTATAGTTATTATACCTGAAATTAATGTTATTTTAGTAATTATTTTCCAAATGACATTACATTTAATTATATAGCGGCAGCAGATTCTGTGGTGCTGTAACAATAAGGTTTACCCAGACCATACTAAAGAGGATGGTTATCCTCATCAATGACATTACTCTTCTAGGAATGCAATAATAAAATACACTATCCTCACTCATTTTCATTAGAAGGCATGCTACAGAGTGGACAGCCTCTATACTGCCTATGAGACACAAGTACATTTTGTCTTATGAAGCATGCTGCTCGCACTCCACACAGGATACCCATGGAACTAGAACTTTCCCTCAGCTTCATTATTAGTGCTATTTATTGTTTTATATAGCGCCATCATATTCCATAGCGCTGGCTGTATCTGCATCTAATCACACCCTGGCACACAGGGTTCAACCAAGTCATTAAAAAATATAGGGGAAAGAGGCAACTGTATTTGGGCCCTGGACAGCTCCCCTTTTGCCCTGTGTTAAAGACACCTCTTGCAGGAGATGAACCTGTTTTCAAGAACCAGTAAGAGACTTAAGATAATTTCTTTACTGCATATAATTTAAAAATCTGAATTATTTTTAAATCTGAATTTAAAAAACAGTCCAGAAATTGACCGATTATGGTAGGATTCAACCCTGATTGGCTACATGTGGACACCTATAGAGAACCCAGCAGTGCCATGTATAGTACCCGGCAGTCAGAAGGCAGGGAGCAGGCACTTGTCATGGCAACATATGGTGGTTTTCAGCAAAAGACCGCTTGTTTAGCAAATACACAAGGATCAGTGGGGCAAAACTAAAAATTCAGTATGGCTGCTAAGTTTAAGAAATCAAAATATAATAACTGGTCTTTTAAATTGGAAACAAACCAAACAAAATCCCGTCATTGCATAATTATGGAATGCATTGCATTCCATTCATAATGTAAATGTTAAGGTGTAGATTAGTAGTAAAATATATGTATACCCTCTTAAGCATCTAAGCAATGTTTCTGCAAAGTGAATCACAAAAAGTTAAATAGTAAATCAAAAGTAAAGTAAAGTTTTTTTTCTTGGGATAAAGCAAACCTTTTAAACCAGTACAGGCAGCAACGATTTTCTTAACGATCTGTCGGAGCCTCGCTACTGTTAAAGGATACTGCTGGTGTATGAACTGTCGACGGCCGGCTCTGTCAACCAGAACTGAGACGTGGCAGGATGGTAACTAACTTTGCTTTGCAAATCTCCTAGGATCACAACTGTACAAAACTTACATTCGATTCAAGAAAGGTTAGCGTAATCCTTTTCTTAAGGCATGTTAAAACAAACTGGTTCTGAAATATTTATTTTATTGCTACAAAAAAAATGTACTCTCATATTAAACAATCATGAGTTTGTACTCTACAGGGGAATTAACATGTGTAGGTTTAAAAATGTTATGCGGCATGTAATTTAACATGTATACAGGAGTAATACGTAAAAATTAAAGTATTTAGGTAAAAGTTGGGATAAAAAACCTTTAGGTGGAGCAGCAACTTTAGAAACAGTTCTGCCTTCAGATTTTAATGCTCAAGACATCAAGACAAGACCCCTGGATCTGCACAGCTCTAGGTGGACTATGCCTCCGGCTTTGCATGCACGCGATAAATGGGAAGTAATTAACATTTGTATATTTTCCTAAGGCAAAGCAACCAATTCTATTTTGTAAGTGTTCTAAAAAAAATTTGCTTTCGGCACATTCTTTTATTATAATTGCTGCAGGCACATAAACATAACGGCGTTCCTCCATGAGCTGAAGCTACGGTCACTGTGATTCCAGTATGGAATGCATGCTGGGAAGTGGATTCTGCATGGCTGCTGAGCCAGATATAATAATTACAACAAAACATGTAGGCAGAGCAAAAATACAAAAGACAATGTACCAAGGTATAAAGAAACAACATTGCAGATGAGTAAACCTTCCAATCTCAAAGCCACAGAGGCACGCATGAGTACTTTTAACCCTTACCAGATGCAGGGAATGCAATTTTGTAATTGTCACTTAAAACAGAAAATTGTATTTGCTTAATTATTAAATAATATATTTTTTTGGAAATTGGCTGTTTTTTTTAAACAAGTTACTTTCAATGTTTCCACCAGTTCTGTAACAATACTGTTCTACAACCACAAGGTACATTCTCATGGTCAAGTCGTGAACTGATTCCTTCATAAACTTGATATTTGAGTTCCCAGCTGGTGTGTTTTTTTAAACATTTATAGGAAAATACTAGGAAGAGCTACAGTAGCCAGATCACCACTCATGGACAGCTGTTTCATCCTTCATGGGACTCGTCAGCATGAGGTTGTGATACTGGCTTAATAGTTGAGGCTTGGGGTAGCTAAGAAATACCATTACATAAGTTATGGTGGGTAAAAGGTGATGGAAACCCTTCCACTTAAATTGAAGGGGTATTAGAAGCATTATTAAACACTCATCTACAGACACCAGACATGCCAGAAGGCTTGTTTTTCCCTCAGAAATCTCATGGTGCTTTCACAACCACAAGGGATTCTGGGTAGGCACATGCAACTAAAGGCTGTCTTGTAAAGCGGGCAATTACTTTCAAGGGATCCATGTATAAAGTGGATATAGAGGCAAAGGTGATAATTGTTAACCTTATTTGCATGTGCCTACCCAGAATCCCTTGTGGTTGTGAAAGCACCATGAGATTTCTGAGGGAAAAACAAGCCTTCTGGCTTGTCTGGTGTCTGTAGATGAGTGTTTAATAATACTTCTACTACCCCCTTAAATTTAAGTGGAAGGGTTTCCATCACCTTTTACCCACCATTACTTATGTAATGGTATGAAAATACTGAAAATTCATAGGGTTTGTGGGATTATTGATTCTTTTGTCAAAGGAAGTAAGGATTCATTACAGTAAAAATAGAATGCAAAACTGTGTGAGTCATTTTAATGATGAGAACATACACTAGTAGTTAATATTTCTCACGGGTAAACGTTTCCCAGGTAAAAAACACTACCTCTTTTTCAGTAGTTTATTACTCATTAGGTGATGAGGTGATGAGGTTTTGAATGAACCCTTTGATACTGGAAAGCATTTAGCACAAAACCTACTGCTTTAAATCGAACGTTGTGTGGCTTAGTTGCACCCTAGGATCCAAGATGTTTGGCAATAATGCACAGCATCACATTTGGCAAAAACCACACACAGGATATCAACACAAACACCTCATACCAACTGTCAAGCATGGTGGTGGAGGGGACCTGAGAACTGTGCAGTCATTGAGTCCACCATAAACTCCTACACCTTGGCCAAAATTGGGTCATGCAACAGGACAATGATCCCAAGCAGACCAGCAAATCTACAATAGAAAAGAATCAAGGCCTAGTCAAAGTCCAGACCTCAACCAGACCCCAAAAGAGACCTGTGCATAAACAAAACCCCACAAGTCTCAATGGACTGAAGCAACTTTGTAAAGAAGAGACGGCCAAAATTCTTCCACAGTGATATGAGAAACTGATAAAGTCATACAGAAAACAATTACTTCAAGCTGCTAAAGGTGGTTTTACAAGCTATTGAATCATACGGAGTAGTTTGTCACACAGAGCCACAAGTATACCTTTGGCAAGGGTGGTATATAAGTAAACCAGCCTCCCAAGTAGAAGAGGGAATTTAAACATGCATGGGATTTGGCTATCCTAAATGTAAGATGAGAGCAAGGACTGAATAAGGTCTTCACAGCAGGAAAAAACGGGCAGACTACCTGGGCAAACTGATCTGCCGTCAAATCTGTTTCCATGGAAATATGTTGGAAGAATCAAATACCAGAAATATGTATAAATATGATTTAATTTAAGATATTATTATTATTTACCTTTGTAAACATTTGGCAATATTTCAGTTTACTTTATATTTTAGTATGTTTTGAATTAAGAAAGCAGATATAATGCGGGTGTGTGGCGAAACAGGAAATAAAGAAATATGTAAAACGTTTGAAAACTTTCATTGTGGACAAGGTGGGAATAGGTGTTTTCATTCTGTCTTAACAATAACAGTGACAGTGACTGAGTCTTAACCACAACACTAGCAATTGTTGGAAAATCTAATATTCAAAACATGGAGGACATGTGACTGTATTGTGTGTGCCGTTCATCAGTCTTCATTACCTGGGAAATTTGTCTTGGTGTGACATTTTAACAAGATTTCCACATGAATCCTCTTTACTTTGTGTTAGACAACAGCATGCCTATTGAGAATACTAAACTAATTACTCAGTGTATGAAGCAAGAGGGTGATGATGCAGCCACATTTATCATAATCCTACCTGGGAAACTTCAATATGAGGCTTAAAAATATTAAACTTTAAAAAAAAAAAAAAACATAAAAAAAATAAGGATCAGTAATTCGGTAAACAAATTCTAAAGATATTCCTAATAATCTTTTCCCATTGAAATCTAACAATAATGCTATATATATATATATATTAGACAAAATTGAGGCTCGCCCACTGTTGCTATGATACAATAGTTGTACAATTGTAAACCTCTCGGAGCACTTCCGCAAAAAGGGCGGAGCCATGGAGACAGACTCTCCCCCATTCCTCTAATCGGAGGAGAGGGCGTGCCCGGAGGCTGGGCTCTTTTTGAAGAAGTGCTCCGGGAGGACTGGTTACCGGCGTGGATAGCGGGGAGAAGGGGATGAAAAAAAAGAAGACAGAAGAACAAGAAGAGGCAAGAGAAAAAGTGGGGCTGTGGTAAAGGAGACAGGGACACGGAAGCGATCAGAGAAGAAGTGTGAGAGAGCGTGAATAAACAATGAAATGCAAAGGAAAATTCAGTGCTTTCTGCTTTGTTTTCATTTGTTTTGTTGGGGTTCCTCCTGGTTTTCAAGCATTCGTACGAATTAACAGAATTGGCAAAATTACTGGTAAAATTACTCCCTCCCTGCCCATTTCCCCTTTAAATGGCGATTCCTGTGATGTCAGCGGGAATGCCTTCTGACATCAGCAGGAAGGCCCACCTACGCCAGCTGTCACTGGGCAGTCCTGGCTGCATCCCACAGGGGCAGGCTCCTGGTATAAATAAGTATATACATAGACAAATTCAAAAAATGATTAGGTCATTTAATTAAATTATGGTAAGTGTCTACTAATTTCTAGAGAAAAATTGCTCAAAGATCTTTCCATTGGTTCCCATTCAGCCAGACCCCACACTTGAATATCAGCAGATTTGTGCCTGTCTAATGTATACATTTGCATGGAATGCACCGGGATGCAGATTGTTTGAACTAACCTTCTTTTGTGAATGCAGTTTTCTATTTTCTTTAATAATCCTTTAGTGACTTTCTGTGTACGTTTGATATGTTTTTTCAGGGGAGTGATATATTTGACATCCCTCTGTCAAGTAAAGTACATACTCAGCAGAGGACAGAACGTATAAAAACTGCTTGTGTTAAAATTCTAAAATTCAGCAAAAAAAGCAAAAAAAAAAAAAACAACTCTTTTTAGTGCCTCCAGCAGGAAGGATTTTATGAAACCGATTTCTGGTTGAATTCTTTACAAATCTCCAAATGATCTGTATAGAGTAAGATTTCAGTATACGCATGGCTGGTCTTCCAACTTAAAAGTTACCAGATCCCCTGTTTATGGGACTTTACGTTCCCTGCTTGCTCACTGGTGTCCCATGCGCAATAAAGTGGTCTATTCACAAAAGTGTTGACAGACAAGTTGCTCAGGTCAACTTTTCTAAGTTGGCTGAAGTTAGGTAATTCACCTATTCACTAAAGTCAACTGGACTGTCATCCACAGTCCAAAAGTAGATTCAACTCAAGTCAACTTGACTGTCAGCATGCAGCTAGTTACTGTAAAAAGAGTAGTATCTCACCTAATTACAGAAATATGACTTAAGTTGAAAAAGGCCTGAATTAGAAAAACTTTACTTCTCAACTCTACTCCATTCAAGAGGGCTACCAAATGGACCGACAGACTCCCAACTCATATTTAGTTAGCTGTGCACGCTGGCTGACAAATGAACCCTTCGTGAACTGACCGGTAAATGTGACTCTGCCGGTGACCAGCCCCGGGGACGAGTGAAGTCATCACTGTATGCCGCGTTTTACAATCAATCCACATCATAAGATCAACGTTTGATCTCAGAGTCTAACTGAAGAAAAAAGTTATAGTAACCACTACAAGTAATATCTGGTGTCAGGCTCCACGCGAGTCTTTATGGGATCCGAACACATTTGGCAGCAAGCCTTTGAGTTTTCACCTTTGGCCGGTTTATTTTAAGAGGAAAAGTGACTCAGTCTTGTGCGGTGGGCAGGCTCTATGGCAAAGGCTCCGGCGACACCGTCACTGTGACACGAAGCAGGGGTACAGAAACAACTGGAAACGACGTTTAACACTATATACAAAGTGCAGCTACAACAATGAATGCCCTTCTTCGGATCCCCAGGGAATCAGCTGTGCCAACAATGTATATTATCCTAAGATTATTATTGTTTTATGTAGCGCCACCATATTCAGTAGCGATGTACAATGGCCTATAATTATACCACCGACCTTAAATATAATCAGGGCTGTTTATAATTAGTATTTCGTAAGATTAGAATATATTTTGCGATTACAGTGCATATCTCCTGGCGCTCAACAGGTTAACAGATACTTAAACATTATCAGAAAGTAACAGTCTGCCAACTTTGAAAGCCACGAATAAGCCGGGATTACTTTATTTGATTTAATTAAAACCTATTTTGTTTGGAGGGAGGAGGAACAAATACGGGAAACAGAAGTTGGCAGCGCATAAGAACCATTGAGCCGATCTAGCCTAATGTAAATACTCAGACCTTAATCAGTCCTTGAGCTTGTCTTAGTTTCAGGATAGTTTTATGAATACCCCATGTGTGTTTAAATGCACTGTATTAGGCTTTACCACCTTTGCAGGGAGACTGTTCCTCTTTCCTATTACAATCTAAGTTAAACGTGCTGCACTGCATTGGAATCAAAATGATTTTTATCGCAGTTGGTAAAAACAAACGAGCAAGTGGCAGCTCCCTAAAAACCCCGTCCCTGCTTCCCGATACATATTGCGCAATAGTTATTTCCGTCAGCAGTTACAACTAATTCACACTACGGAGGGATGGGCAGGATGGGAGGCATCAGGTGGAGGCACATGCGGTGGGCGGGGCTTTGTCGTACAATGGGCGGGGCTTGACGCACAGTGGGCAGGGTTGTGAGTGAGTTGCTGATGACGTAAGAGGAGCTTTAAACCCACTTTGATCGCTGCGGTCTGTGCTCTTGCTGGAAGCAGGAGCACCTGTATCGGGAGTGTGTGCGCGGGATCTGGGCAGGCTATGCTGTATATACACCGCTTCTTTTTATAAGTGACCCTGTTTATCTGCAAGAGGAGTCTTTTCCTAGTATCAGTGGATTCCTGTTACGGCGGATCTCCCTGGTCTCCTCTAATTAAATCTGGTAAGTAAAGGGGGACAAAAATCACTTTTTTTCCCCTTATCCAAGAGTCTGAAGTGTAAACTGTTTACATTCTTTAGCTGCTGCAGAGCCTCTTGTGGGATTGTGTTACCAGAATGTGACATTTAGCGATTTATCATGAGAGCTGGCATATTGCTTGTTAAAAGATCACCCTTTTATTGGACGGTCGGTGACACTTCTGTGTCTGCACTGGCCACGGACGGGCGGACGGACAGACAGACGGACATAAGTTACCTGTATGTGTCATATTTAAATGAATTAGTGACGTATTTCTTACAAGTTGTAATTAGTACAGTGGCACAGTTCATCTATAGTGTGCATGTGTTATAATAAATAAAACAAGAGAAGCCCAGTGTGTGTGTATATATGTGTGTGTATATATATGTGTGTGTGTGTGTGTATATATATATATATATATAATATATATATATATATATATATATATATATATATATATATATACTAAAAAAATCTGTAGTGGATTACGTCATGTTCAGCCAGATGGTCCATCATGTAGTTCCCAGCAGGTCGAATACTTGTATGGTAAATGCAATTACAGACTACAATTCCCACTATCCATGTCAATTGCATTGTCTCCTATTAGTACTAAATGAATGTGACTGTTGGTAATGGGAGTTGGAGTCCCCTTCATCTGCAGTGCTAGAGGTAATCACCCGGATTAGTTTTCATTTATTATCCCTGTTGCCGCAAACATCAAATTCTTATCATCTGCACACATTGTTGTGGTTAATATACAACCTCAGTCCAGCTAGAAATGTGAAGTTAAGAGCAGTCACTAGCCCTGGCTGGAGAGACCTTTAAGGCTACAAACCTAGCTGGGAGCTGCGATTAGAGACAAACCTGCACCAAGGGACCTGTCACTCTGCCTTTAAAGGGATTTTAAAACCCACAGTGTCAGGGATCACACTGCTGAGCCCACTCTTACTTCTACATCTCATTCTTATGCCTCATATCTCTAGATTGCAAGCTTGCTGCCCAATGTATGGTTAGTCTTAGTCTGTGAACTATTGGTGCTATATAAATGAAAGATAATAAAATGTATTTAAAATAAATCACAATATTGCTGTAGCTATTAGTACTATAAATATTATATTATATATATATATATATATATATATATATATATATATATATATATATATATATATATATATATATATACCATATAATGTCCCAGGGAAAGAACAGCCTGATGACAATGGTTATGTTTTATTATTATTGTTATTATGATTATTATTATTTCAGTATGTTTCAGTTAATTAATGGATCCAAGTGCACTCACTATTTAATGTCCCCAATAAAACAAAAGTCAAACGCGTTCCTGTGTGAGAAATATTACGTTATTTATTAAGTTATTCAGTATATTCAGCCCTGTATGGTGCCATTCATGCCATGCTACATTTCTATCAATGAGAATGTCGCATAAAGCCATCCGACCTGTCTGTTTGCTTTTTGATGCATTTTGTGCAGCTACTTAAATATGTTATGAATCCTCTCAAACCAGCTGAGAAGTTTGTGAAGCCAACACAGGGGGCTGGGAGGTATGTGGCATTCCGGCATTTACTGAATTCCTTTAGGTTTCCTGTAGATTTATTGCATTTTTTTTGCAAGGTGGTGGTTGTAGGCACCAGGAGGGGTGTATTGTAACCCAGACTTTTCAGTGTTCTTACAAGCATTTGGGATTTTCTGAGTCATACTACTTACTGGAACCCCTTGTAATTTTAAACATTTTTATTAGAGGTTATCAATCTCATTTTTGTAGTCCTTTTTATAATTATTTTGTTTTTGAAAGTAGTTTTTTTTAACTTTTGAAATTACCCCAAATGTGTTTGGCAGTGCTAGATTATTTTCTTTGTAGTATGCAGTAGGGCCAGAGGGGCAGTTGTCACCATAAGATGAGGGCGCACTTGAGCTGCCCGGTGGCAATGCCCTTGTGCTTTCTTCTGCTTCCAGAAGTGATTATGATGTCACCACGGGGAAAAACTTCTGACCCTGTCCCATGCACCGAGAGCCCTAGTGATGGCTCTGACATTAAGTAATTATTGATCACATAACTAAAGCTTATTAATCCTGGACTAATTTACTGTGCCCGATCAAGCTTAATTCCTGGGAAAGAGTTTAGGTAGGTAAGATATTTAATTAGCATGACGTATCCTGAGTCACTGGTCTTAAACTTTTGATTTTTGGTGTGACTCACTTTGTGGATATTGAACATTCCCAGGCACTGTATAAACGTATAGTGAAACTTCACCTATTAAACCATTATTCCCAACATCCAAAACCAGCCAATGAGCTTCTGCTGCACGTTGACCCGGATTCTCTTTAACAATGGCTAAGGATAATGGCCAATTTGGCTGACCAGTGTGAAGGCTCCAGGTTTTAGGCTGTATAGTTTGATATTGATTCTTAGAATGATCTAACAAATACAATACTAAGAGTCATATGTCTCTTTACAACACAATGCAACTAGTTAGTTAGTTACTTTTATTAGTAATATTTTAACAAGTAGTATCAGCAGGTGGCAACGTCTTCCAATACTGCAGAATATTCCAGATTTTATATAATTAGTGCCTTACTGTGCAGATTATATCAGTAACTATTCCAGATAGATGTACTTCTAGAACGGGCATTCATGCTTAACCACCTCAATTAAATAAAGGAGACACATGAGCAATTCTGACATAAAAGTCTCTTTTTTTTAAGAATTGGCAGAACCTTTTAGTAGAAGGATTGGGCGGCTGCTGCTGGATAATCCAATTGAGCTTCAGCGCTGCTCCAGATAAAGCCTTGTTAAATATGATTCACAGATCCATCAGGAAAAACAGCCATTCCCAAAATTTCTGTGCTTGACTTCTGACTCGTAAAGCTCATATGAGTTTGTTCCCTTTTTTTTTTTTTTTTTTTTTTTTTGCAAGGGTGCATGATGTAAAAAGCAAACTGCTGATTTGATCTTTCAGACTCAGATTGTAATTATGTTTTTAATGAAATGACTGCATTATGATTGCAAGCAGGTTTTATTCTCATGAAGGCAATAATAATAAAGGGTGCTGAAAGTTTTTAACATAAGCTTGTTAAGAGGGTCGAGATGTCCTTTTTTTCACCAAAATCCCATCGTGTAGCCCTGTGGAATATCATGGTGCTATACAAATTCAAGAAAACAATAATAAAACACCACATTTTATTGACATCTGTAACAAGGCCACTACGCTATAACAGATTTTATTTTTCTGATACAGTAGGATTTCTGTTTGGGGGGGCAGGGGAGATTGATAATAAAATATAAAAATATGCATTTTAAAGGAGACACTTTAAAATGTTACCTGATTTGTCAGTCTGTGCTCCAATATATACTTATTGATTTGTGGCACAGAATAGTTGGCCCCAATACTCTTGTCCACCCCCAATTGACTTTCATTCATTATATGATGTTCTTGGGAGATCGGTAAGGTATGTTGTTGTGTGCTGTGAGGCAGTCAGATGATGATCTGTCAGGTTCTTATCTTCTTTACCAGGTAAATTGTCTAAAGCATGACCCAGGAGTTCAGTACCTGGGAAAAGCGATTGTCTGTTAAAAACGTCATTTGATGTTGATGACATAATCAGGCTGGCTGTGGCCTCTCTGCATAAAGGGTTCCAGTAAGAAGGCTACACTTTGTGGCTTAAAAGCACACCAGGTGTTTGTCTTGTTGTGAACCAAATTACATACTTCAACATAGCTTTTAAAATCAAACAGATTAGTAGTAAATGTGAAGTAAATCACACGAAAAGAAACTAAATCCTGAATATAGTTAACTAGCTAAATTCAAAGGGGAAGGATGTAAACCTCCATTAAATCTTTTAGAGAAGAATTCAAATGAGAATTAAACTTGGTAATCACACTGTTAACATAAAACTAAACGCATTCAACATATTGTTGATCTGTGTAAGCCACATCAGGGGTGAAGTGAATTATTTTTTTGATTATTAATTGTTGGGCGTTAGAAAATAAGACTTCTGTCTCATTTTTCTCCTACCATAACACTAGTGATGAAAACAGGAAATGTACTTAAGTATGCTTTATGCTCCTGCTGAAACCGCTTCCTGCTTTCAGTAGAAGCATCTCAGTGAGGTGTTAGATGAGACAAAAGTCTTAAGAAATCTAATTTAACTGCAATAACTAAAGAATTAATGTAATGATTTGCATGCAGTAAAATCCATGCAAAAAATGGATTCAACGTCCAGGTCGACCTCAAAAAAGCCAGCACGCACTTCAAGCCTTGTAGAAGAATATGGCTGGACTACAAAGAACATAAACAGTGAAAGTAGATCACTGCCCTAAAGAGCTTATAGCCTAAATTGTCAGCGTAGTATGACACATCAGAGACCACCTTTTGTTAAAAATCCCCTATGTTCTTTCTTGCTAAGAACATTTGGACGTTGTACATCTTCTGTCTCCGGATTCTTTTGTGTCCATTTTCTTTTTCATCTTCTCTGAGTCTTTCTTAAGAAACTCTGGTCACTTTTTTAGGCTATATACAGAAAATGTAGAGTACAATTGGCAAGCTATGTTGATATGTGTTTTTTAATGAAGAACAAAGCACATATATTTTAGATTTTGATCTTTTTTCTCGGTTTTGTTGAATGTTACACAAACTGCGGTTCTGAATGAGTCACGGTGACCTTGGATTCTAAGGAGATGAGCTTCGTGTCTATCTGCCTGTTAAATCATATAAGGTGTTTGCACTTAGAGAATGCTGGCATTTTACATCTCATTTGGACTCCTCTCCATTAGGGGATGCTTTCTTATTTTGTCATGTTTTTTTTTCCTTTTTCATAGAGCATGATATTTAGAGCTTTGTCTGTAATTAACTGTTTGGGTTACCCTGTTAACATTTTAACTTCTAGTCTGTTAGACTTGATTTTTATTTTAGTTTATAATCCAAACTTAACTATTAAGCCATTTTTCTAACTAAAAGGATTGTATTGTTGGATCTCATTAGCACTAAAGAACATTCAACAGTAGAATAGAACAGATATTTAAGCAAGAATTTCTGGTACATCTCATTATGCCCTTTTATGGAAGCTAACACCTTTTGGTGGTGTTTTTCCTTATTTACTGGTAGTTACACACTGGTTTATTTTTTGTGTCAGGTGGAACAATTTGGAAAGGGTATGTGTATTATACTGTAACTCTCAGTTACCTTTTGTTTAGAAAAGATGTCCCAAATAAACTTTAAATTCCTGATCTTATCTCCAGATACTCTAATGTGCCTCTTTACTCTTCCCACAACTTGTGTCTGTTCAGTCCGTTATCACTGCTTCCCACACATTATTTATTAATAATTGTTTTATGTAGCGCCATCAAATTTTGTAGCGCTGTACAATGGGTAGACAGGCCATAATAGGTGAGTTGTCTCTAGGATTTTACCCATGTCCTACCTATTTTCTGAAATTCCCTACCTTGTGTCAGTTTTCTTCTCATTCTAGCTTTAAATGCTCACTAAAAACCTAACTGTCCAGAAAAGCAAACAGTCTGTTGTCTTAACCCCTTAAGGACAATGGGCGGTCCCTTAACCCATTGAAAACAATGCATTTTGAGCCCGTACATGTACGGGCTTTGTCATTAAGGGGTTAATGTTTGCAACCTGCATTCTGGAAAAAAAAACATCTATTGTACCAATCTTTTGGGGTCTTGGGGAATCTACTTCCGCATGTGACCTTCTGCTACAATCAACAGCATAAAGACCTTGTATTCACTAATGTAAGGCTGTCCTAGTTAACTGTTCATGTTTTGTTCTGCCAAAGAGGAAAAACTAAAGTTTGGCTTGTTTTGGGGCTAAGAATGAGAACAACCTGGATTTTTCCTACTTGCATTTAATGAACTGACCTTTCAAAGCACAAAGTATATCTCAGGTAGCACACTGAGTGTCAGCAGAATTGTACTGCATCTGACTGAAGAACCCAAGGAAAGAGTGATATTTGTTAAAATCCTATCAACATCCAGACAGTTGTGGAATCACTTTGAAATGTTACGTTCCATGCTTTTGGACCCTTGAGCAAGTCTGGTCATTTTTTTTTTCCTGTCTTATTGGTTCCTTATAATGACATTCAATCCAGCAGAGTACCAGCAACATTTCTTCAGCATTGATTAATGTCTAAGTGGAAAGGGAAATTGAAGCGCAAAGAAAGCAGCAGTGAAAGGTCAGGAAGTCGAATACCACCTTTAGTTGCAAAACCATTGTCTGAAGGACGGAAAAAAAGAAATAAACGAGGCAGGAAAGTCAAATACTGAACTTTTATATGTACAGTACAGACCATTGTACTGCAGGATGAGAGCATCGGAAGCTAAGATAGTTGGCTTTTTTAATGGTTTTTTTTGTTTTTGTTTTGTTTTTTTCTGTCTTTGAATAAAATGATTTAACTGGTTTCTTAAAAAAATCTCTGTAAATCAGTTGGGTTTCTGTTAATCAACAATACAATCTACAGTGCAAGCCTTCAGCTTCTTGTATGAGATGGGCAGCTGCCCCATCATAATACACAGAGAAGTTGTTGAGAGGGTTTAACTTGCGTTGGTCATGGGTTGGTCAACAAACCCCCAAAATTACGTTAAAAATGTTATTACGTTACATTCATTACATTGCAAATGCTTGTTCTCTGCCTATGTATTTAAGCCGTTTATTTTCCAGAGGAAAATATTATGTGCTTTTTTTTCTTCTTCTTCTAATGGTTTTATACTTGCCAGTTTTTTTAAAAAATAAATAAATAAATAAATATAGATGGAAAAAAACCAGAAGCACAGTGAGTGCTTATTTCTCTAGATTTTTATACTGCTCTTGCTAACAAGGTAACATTTGTGAGCGATAGAACATTTACTGGAGACAGCAGATTGTGGAAACACTAACTAATGTCTTGTAAATCCCGGTTCAGATGTGTGTTTAAAATCTTACAGCCGAAAACAGGGCTGTTCAATGTTTTTATTTATTTTTTTATAGAGCAAGTACTTTCCGCAACATTTACAAGCATAAAAAGCTTAAATAACAGGTCATTGACCGATTCGCATACAGAGCCTCGTTCAGTTTTCAGATTGCTGTTTTTGGAGGAAACTCTGATTTCCTCTAGAAGTTAGCAAATTTTGTGAGGCATAAGAAAGAGAGTGTATTAAGAAAACACATTAGCGTCTCTGTTCAATGGCGGCATTTAAAGCGTGCATTCTGCAATGTTTTTTTTAAATGAAATTTCTATTTGAATAGAGTCTGGCTTCCATGAATATTCAGTAAATGGCTGGAGGCAGGTAAGAGTTGTGAAAACCTGCTTTGTTTTAATGAGGAACTGTCATATTCCTAATTAACCGCAATTCTTTCACCTCTATAGGAAATTTGCTTCTGCTTTTTTCTCTACCTAAATCACACTCGGTGCTTTAATTTGAAAACTTAGTCTACTAGATATGTATTTTTAACTGCATACGCCAAATGTTTTGTGCCTAATGATTTTAAAGGTGCTGTTCTACCTACACAACTGGAATTAACACTTATAATTGTATGCAGTGTTTTAAAATACAATTCCTAATAGTGCATCCCAGAAAAAATATTTAATTTTTTCCTCATTCGTATTTTTTTTTCTTCAAGGACATCTTCTTTGGGCTGGGCGGTTATGTGCCCACCTTGCGGTGCCCTGCTAAAATGTGTTGGGAGCTAGGATCAAGGTCTTCGGTGCAAAAGCACAAACCGCTATCAAAGTGTCAGTCGGGGGAAACTCTTGAATGTGCTCAGCAGCGCCCCCTTTGAAGTTGTGGAAGAATCAGCTAATAGCATGTAGGATCGCAAAATATCTGTGTTCAGATAGCATACGATACGATTGGCTTCGGCTACTCCTACTCCTATTGAATTTAATAGGGGCTCAGCTCCCGCTGACTAGAGTGGGCGTTCTACTGAGCATGTGCATGTGCTGGGGAAGACTGAAGTCTCATTTTCTGACTCCAGTAGGTAAAGAATACCCGCATCAATTGGCATGCAGTAGAATTAACTTATCCGCAGTATGGAAGAAATGGTACACACTGCTAGGGGTACTGGTCCTCAAAACGAGCTGCGATGGTTAGAAACATTATAAGTGCCCCCTCTTCCTCCACCTTAGGACACCTATGGCTGGCCACTTGAAAGTTTGTATTCCACTGGCTAAAAGCCAGTATCCAAAACCTAGCCATTTGTGCAATGGTGTAATAAAGCATGAATGTTGCACCGCTGTAGTACTAGATTGCCTTTTGTTGTATTTATCCCAGCTCTCTAGAATTTCCATTTTCATTACGTTAGTATGTTTTAAGGCCACGGCTCATCTATAGATTGTTTTTCCTTCATTTTGTAGCGTTAAATGGCCTTTGTGTGATTCAAAAGCTATTAGCTGAAGTTACTTTGTGTCTCCATGCCTCTCTGGAGATATTTGCAGTAATGAACATGAATGGAACATGGCCTTCATCCATATCTCATTGTTGCTAGGAAAAGCGGTAGTTTTTTTAGTTCTCTGCTGTCTCTGGTGGGAATTATTGAGCAAGGTGCAAAATGTAATTTAATTATCTAAAATTTAAAGGGGCCACGTGACTATCTTATGAATTAAGATGCATATAATGGCTGGCATGGCCCTTCAAGACCAGTGAGTTTCCTTGAACTAAAAAAACTTGCAGGAGTTATTAAATGGGCAATGAGCACCCTTCTCAGATCTAAGGATGCACATGAGGACCCTCCACATGCTTCTCTCCCAAGAATGAAAAAACATGTTCTGCCACTAATATTGTAGGGTCAATGCACATTATCATGTCTCAACTCACATATCAGTACCTCTTGCCATTGTGTGTCTTGCCCCTTTTGTGGCATTGTGTTCTCCTCACCTAGCTTTGTGTATGTCTGTTTAAAATTTAAATCCCTACAGAATGTGAATGATAAGATTCTAACACAATCTAGTAACATGTGTGGTAATATTCTAGCCATGGAATAGCCAGTGGTGGTGATCTGGGCTGCCCTTCTGCTATTTTTATTTTTCTCTGATACCCCTGAAACTATGAAAATATAACTGACTGATAAATTTGGCTATACACTTGAGCACTTGTATGAATTTCTCAATATAAGTGGTAGCCTCTGAAATCAGATCTGTTCCATTCCTTGCATGATTTCTGGCTTTTGCATTGTAAAGGTCTGTATTAACATGTGTGTGTCAGTATTGATTTGTGTTAAGCAGAATGACTGACTACTGTATCTCTGACTATACATTAATAGATTACTTTGTGTGTATCAAGATAACATGTTCTGTTTTGTGTATTTGTGTGTGTGAATATGTATGTACTGTATAATGAAATTATTAATATGAAAGGCTAATATATAAATTCACTAAATGTCTACATTTAGTAATGTATATTTTTTATTTATTTCAGGAAAATCTTCACGAATGAGATATTCATTACAAACAATATCATTTTAAGCAGAAATGGACTTATGATGAAATACCCTGTCTGATTGCAAAGTTTCATTCGTTATGGCCACTGTTCTTGTAGGGATTTGTTTTCTTCTAACTCAACCACAGCTAGTACCTTCTAGACCAACTTCAAACACAAAAAACTATACTGCATCGTTTAACGAAGAAGAAATTCAGAAAAACGATGTTAGGAATCCTGTCCATCCGAATGGTACCAGCCAGAATTTACCACATACCATCATTATTGGAGTACGGAAAGGCGGAACCAGAGCCCTTCTAGAAATGCTTAGTCTCCATTCAGATATTTCTCCAGCCGGAAGTGAAATTCATTTCTTCGACTTGGAAGATCAGTATACAAAAGGTTTACGCTGGTATGTTGGTCAGATGCCATTCTCCTACCCGCACCAGCTAACTGTGGAAAAAACCCCAGCATATTTCACATCTTCTCTGGTGCCCGAGAGAATCTATAACATGAACAGCAGTATAAGACTCTTGCTGATCTTAAGAGACCCAATTGAAAGAGTTTTGTCAGACTACACCCAGGTTTTTTATAACCACAAACAAAAAAATAAATCCTATCCACCCGTGGAGGACCTTCTTTTGAAAAATGGAGAACTAAACACTGAATACAAAGCTATAAACCGAAGCTTGTATTACACGTTCATGGAAAACTGGCTAAAATATTTCCCGCTCGAAAATATTCACATCGTTGATGGGGACTGTTTGATCAGGGATCCTCTCCCAGAAATGCAGAAAGTGGAAAGGTTTTTGAACCTTTCCCCACAGATTAACGCATCCAACTTCTACTTTAATAAAACAAAAGGCTTTTTTTGTTTACGAGACAGCGGGAGGGAGCGATGTTTACATGAATCCAAAGGAAGAGCGCACCCTAAAACAACACCATTCTTGATGGGAAAGCTTCAGGAATATTTTTCAGCACCAAATAAGAAATTTTTTGAACTGGTTGGAAGAACATTTGATTGGCTGTGAGATTATAAGACTTTGGGAAGAGAAATCCCTGGAGTGTTATGTGCGTAGAAGGATTATTAAGCTATAATTTATTTGTAAATGCTTGAACTATATAAATATGTATAGCACTAAATAACCAATTCCCATAAACTATTTCTATTTTTATACTTGTGAAATATGAAAACTATTTGCTATCGGTTTTAATGGTTAATAAAATACCTTCACTTTTGGAATATAGTCAGTGTTTTTAACATTTCTATTTGTGTATGTTGTGTCCAACTGAGATACTACAAGGTTGCTAAAACTACACATTTTTTACTTAATTTAAACTGTTTTTCTTTAATATTTTAAATGTTCAAGCACACTTTTTTGAAAAGTGTTGTGCAATACAGAGGATTAATATAGTTTTGACAATTTTATACCAAAATATATTTCTGAAAAGAGTCTATGACCCTTCTACTGGGACACTTGACATTTGTCTCAATAACTGAAATGTATTGTATAGATAGATCTTACCTTTTTTGAGGACACACAACTTTAGATGATGTCGCTTATTGATATGTACATAAATGTGTATGTTTCTTAGAATATCAGCCAATCGCCAGATATAAAACGATAGATTTGGAGGCATGTGTTGTAAATGTGGAATTGTCTTATACAAGCTTGTAACTTTTCCATTTCTAATATAAAGCACCAAAAATTCAGGAAACAAGAAAAAAAAAAACAATGGAGAAGCTTTTGATTTCGGATTGGGAGAGTGATTTTAAGCTTTCTGTTCCTGATTATTTTGCCTCCCATGTGTAGCAATGACACAATGCTCTTCTTGGTGTGTTAACAGTATCATTGCAAATATATTTAATAAGTCATTAATTCTTATTAATAAAACTCCAAGCATGGTAACCATTTAATACTGTCCCCACACACAGAATAACAATTGGCATACATATTATCATGGGGCATTTCTTATGAACTAATAATGGCTGCTCACTTTCTGGTTCTCAGTACCTTTTGCAGTATTGGAACCCCACCTTTTGAAGGCTGGGTACACAATTTCAGATGAGATCAGACCACTTTCATTTGCTGTCATAAGAACCTATTGAAGTCATATTTTATTGAGTTCAATATTTAAATAACTCAATTACTGCCCTGACCAAGGACATCATAAAATGTGTTGCTTACTTAAGAAGAAGCTTCTTTAGATATTTAAAATACAAAAACCATGGTGGAAAAACAAAGTAACTATCCTTTGACCCAACGACTATGCCTGCACTACCAAAGTATTTCTCTCTCATCTCTCTTCTCTCTCTCTCCTTTGTGTACATCACAAGACGTTTGCTTAGAAGATAAATACGAATGTAACACCTGTTGGATTTGATGTAAATTGAACTTGGGAATTCATTGGAAGGGGTGGCGTTTTTGTTAAATTCTTTTCATACCTGCCTATTTTCATATAATTTAAAAAAAAAAAAGAAAACAATACTTAATCCTTCACTTATTTAAAGAAAAAAAAAGTTGAGCAGTTAAATGCTGTGCTGGAAGGCATATGTAACTGATGACAGATGGGAAATAGTGAAATTATGATTGAGGACCTTGATGAAAAATAAACATGGGTTGACTCCAGTAACTGTGCCAAGTGTAACACTGTCTCCCGGTGTTTTAATGAATTTTGATAATGTGCAGACAGGCGCCAGCGTCCTCTACATATCTACAAAAACAATTTTACTGCAAGTTAAGAAAAATCTTACATGTATTAAAGTGTGTATAATATTTATTAAAGATCTCATTCTGCAGGAATAAACAACATAACGTTTTAAGAATTAAATAATTTTATATTTTATGCTTCAAAAAAGGATCCTTCTAGCGTACAGAAGGTTATTTGAGAGGAACAGGATTACCATACGTTAACGAGTCACAACTTAAATACTGATTACATTTTGCAACTTATATGTGTTGGATCCCTACTTTGTGCGAGTACTAGACTTGTGTCCAGCAAGCAAAATCGATTCGGATTACAGTTTCATTTTTAGCTGTGTTCATTTTTGGGCAACAAACTTTGTTTTTCGACTGTTCGGTAGGGAAGAAACTCTGAGGCCTTTATTGATATGGAAATACTTCCAAAGGGAGGGAGGTCCCTGACTCTAACTCTATTTTGCATTACAGGACCACCACCACCATTAGAAACATTTTCATCAGCATGCTATGGGACTGAAAAGATAAGGCAGCAGTATTAGGGCATGGGGTAGACACTGGCAGTTGGACACATCTAGCCCCACGTTACATATCAGAAGGACAACTAATCCCCCCCCCAATTAGAAACTTATGTAAACAATTGATCTCTACATTTTTCCAATATAAAAAAAATAATAATTGATCCCTCCGAATAAGGAAGGAGATTGAGGAGCGGCAGGCACTGGCAGAAGAAAGGCACAAATGAAAGTATCACCCAAAAGAACCCCCCCCCAACACAGCCAGGGAAAAACACTCAATGATACAAAATAGAGAAAAGCCACAGGGATGGCAACACACGTGTCGCAGAAAAGTATCATGTTAACACAATATTATATCACTAAAGCAGCTTTAGTAACAAATGGCTGTAAAAACAACAGATGCACATAAAGAGCATAGATATTTCAAATCAATCTGGAAATTCTGACATGGGACTCCCACTCACCGCTCCAAAAATAGGTAGCGTTTGTCACTCAGACCCTGCCGGCTTGAGACAAAATAAAGTAAAGAGAGATTCCCTTTATAAATCTACCTTGCAATCTCTGTTGATGCCACTGAAAGTAGATGAGTGCTACAAACTGGCTAGGGTGGGATTGCAAGTTACACACTGATTAGGACTCTGCTCACTGAAAATCGCACAAATGTTACCACTGTTCACCTTGTTTTGTCCCAAGCCGGCGGGGTCTAAGTGACGGACACTACTCATTTTAGTGAGTGGGAGACCCATATCAGGATTTCCAGATTTGAATTTGTCTGTGCTTGAAGACTGTTTAATATTCTTGCTAAAACATAGATTACCACTATAGCAAGTATGAAAAACGATTAATAAGGCTGTTTTGCTAATTTTTTTATAAGATTTTCAAAGAGGTTCAGGCTGTATGCCTCACCATATGGTCTTTTCCTCCTCTGTTTGAGCTTTTCATTTCGGATATCTATTGTTCTTATTGGGAATATCTATTGCTCTTTGTGTACATCTGTTGTTGTCCCAGCCATTTGTTTGTAAAGCTGCTTTAGCTGAGTAAGATAATATTGTAGAAGATAGATATATGCAGCCCATTGATACGCAACTGATTTTCCTATTATAGAGAATAAAATAATTGATTCCTCAGACTAAGGAATAATATTGAGGAGCAGTAGCAGTTGCAATGCATGTGGCCTGGGCAGGCATTGGCAGATGATAGGCAGATTCAGCACCTTGATATTGGACTGAATTTCCCAATGTTTGAGAAATTTAAAAAAAAAATATCCCCTAGAGTAAGGCTAAGGCTCTCGTCCATGCCCTTAATATCTCCCGCCTTGATTATTGTAACTCTGTCTTAGCTGGTCTCCCTCTTAACTGCCTCGCCCTTCTACAATCCACCATGAATGCTGCTGCCAGCCTTATCTTCCTCTCGCATTGCTTTACTAACTTCTCTCCCCTCTGTCAGTCTCTTCACTGGCTGCCTGTGCGATTTAGGATTCTTACTTTCAAAGCCCTTCACAGCGGTTCCCCTCCCTACATCTCCTCACTCATCTCTAAATACACTCCTAACCGGTCTCTCCGCTCATCCAATGGTCTCCTTCTGTCCTCTTCTCTTATTTCTAGCTCTCATGCCCGCTTACAAGATTTCTCAAGGGCTGCCCCTATCCTCTAGAATGCCCTCCCCCGGTCTATCCGTCTTTCTCCGTGCCTTTTATTCCTTTAATAAATCCCTCAAGACCCACTTCTTTAAGGATGCTTACAACATTGCACGTTAACGCCATCCCATATTCCTTTAGCTCACCTTTCCTAGTCCCTCTCCTGCAATACGTTTACTAGTGTGTCGGCACTTTTACCTATTGTGTAATACACCCTAAATCCCTCTAGATTGTAAACTCCTCACCTGTTGTCTCTGTAAGTCAAATTGTTATGTTACATACAACTTGTTATGTCCTGTCCACCCATTGTTTAAAGCTATGGAATTTGATGGCGCTATATAAAACAATAAATAATAATAATAATAATGACAGCCCTGTATTGCTATGTGTATTCTGTAATGACCATAAGATTAAGTATAGAAACATAAAATTTAGCATTTGGGAAAATTAACAAAACCATGTGAAGTTTTAAAACGCATGGCATTTAGCCTTGCTCCATTGTTTTAATATACCTCCTGGCCTGCCTGTAAAATCTTTGATAATATTGTTTATCCATCCCATCTTTGACTGTATTGTTATTTTCTGGATCTGCGATATTTAGCTGAAAGGGATGTTTTTCCACGTTGTACAGCACTGAAAGCGCACTGTTAATTCAGAGACTGAATATAACCTCTTCTTTCATAAGTGAATTTCACTTTTGCCAAATAGATTTCATAACTGATTCTGGAATTCCTTTGAACTCTTTCAAAATGACACCAATGGGCAATAATCTGAACAAACATTTTACATGGGATTACACATTATAATCTCCACGAAAACAGTCATGAATGCACCATATAATTAAATTTTGTTGAAGTCTAATAGTTTTTAGGTACAAGTAAAAGGGCTATTGAGGTATATTACCCTACATATATATGATTCAATTATTTTTGGGTTCTTTTTTGGTTTTTAAGGTATTTTTTAAAAAAATAAAACATGAAGACATCCACTACAAAAAGTTCTGTCTTCTAAAGACATTAATTGATGCAGAAAGTAATGTACTTAAATTAATAAAGACAAATCAGTGAAGTGAGAAATCAATGATATTAAAATGGAAGATACTACTTTTTCCTGTCTCAATAGAATCTTTGTCGTCTCCGGATGTCCAATAGTTTTGACCCTTCTCTGATTGCAGGTACATAATCTTTCGATCAATTGGCAGAAAGTGATATCCAATCCTAGGGTAATACCTCAGATTTGACAGAGCGTGACTTTCTACTAAGAACATTAAACTGAGGTCAATTGAGGGTAATATGGCGGTGCTGATGGCATCACCACAAGCGCTGCTATTTTGCCTTCATGTGAACTGAGGAAGCCAGCTGGCCTAGGTCCAGTCATTCTTAGGTCGCCCAATTTGGTGGTCACCACCACAATTTGTGGTGTACGCCATCCTGCCAGCTCTCTACAGAGGACCTGACTGCCCACTGCTGGAGGAGTGGGGCCAGTTGGAGACCATGGATCTCCCTCTAACCTGCCCAAAATACAAGCCAGGTCTGTTTCCTGCTCCCTCTATTTGATGCTGAGCGCCTTGATATGGTGTCATATCCCGGTGCGCAGCGCTGAAGCTGCACGCACTGCAATGGAGCACTAAAGCATAGGTCCGATAAGTCTCCTTTTTGGGCCTTTGTACAAATCGCAGAATTTACCAAAATTCGGTACATTTGCAATTCAGATGAATCCAAATGCACAAGTCTAATAGTGAGACAGAGGGGAAATAGTAAGAAATATATAGTTTAGTAAGAGATAAAGGGGGAGATAATGAGAAAGAGGAGGTATGGGGAAAAGCGGGAGAGGCAACGAGAAACGGGAGAGATAATGAATAAGGGCAGAGATGGAGATAAAGAGAAATGATAGAGATAATGAGAGATTATAAAAAATAAGCACTTGTTAGAACCGAGGTTTAGAATACCATCTCTAAACCCACAACACGTTGAACCTTGAAGCAGATGGGCTACAGCATTAGAAGACCACACCGGGTGCCACTCCTGTCGGCTAAGAACAGGAAACTGAGTCTACAATTTGCACAGGCTCCCCAAAATTGGACAATAGAAGACTGGAAGAACGTTGCCTGGTCTAATGAGTCTCGATTCCAGCTGCAACATTCAGATGGCAGGGTCAGACTTTGGCGTAAACAACATGAAAGCATGGATCCTTCTTGTCTTGTATCAACTGTTCAGATTGGAGGTGGTGTAATGGTGTAGGGTACATTTTCTTGGCACACTTTGGGCCCCTTTAGTACCAATTGAGCATCATTTAAACGCAACAGGCTACCTGAGTATTGTTGTTGACCATGCCCATCCCTTTATGACCACAGTGTACACATCTTCTGATGGCTACTTCCAGCAGGATAATGCCACAAAGCTCACATCATCTCAAACTGGTTTCTTGAACATGACAATGAGTTCACTGTACTCCAATGGCCTCCACAGTCACCAGATCTCAATCCAATAGAGCACCTTTGGGATGTGGAATGGGAGAGTCGCATCATGTTGCAGCCAACAAATCTGCAGCAACTGTGTGATGCCATCATGTCCATATGGACCAAAATCTCTGAGGAATGTTTCCAGCACCTTGTGGAAAGCATACCACGAACAATGAAGGCAGGTACTGACAAGGTGTACCTAATAAAGTGGCCAGTGAGTGTATATAGTCTTTTGTAGTTGCCAACAATAAATAAATAATAAATAAAATGTTTTGCACCCCCCCACACTTATAAACACAAAATATAGCCTCACTTATTTTATCTTGGCTCTGCAAATCCTAAAACCATTCCTGACAACCACACAAAAGATGAAAATGTAGAACACTTACATTTCTTTGTAAATAAAACTACACTTGTGTTCTGTGGAAGCTATTTCAAAATAACAATTATCATATTTTGTGGGCTCTTTTTCCTGCATCAATTCAAAGTTAGAAAAGCTGAATAGATCAAGTTGAAATGTGCATTCTTTTCAGTTTGTTACAGCTTTTAGCAAAGCAACATTAAAGTTTTCATATTGCTGTTAAAATTATAGGGTGTACCGTTTTCAAGGTTTCTCATACTTTACACAATGTTATTTGCCTTTCCTCACAAAAGAAACAATATTCAAAGAAGGTAAATAGAATTTGAATGATGCTTGTGTATATTGGTGAGAAATGTGCTGTTTGATTACTTAAAGATGAAAATAAAAATAAAAAAATGTATTTAACTCCTTGGTGACCAGACTGTTTTCCTAATTTTTCTACCCTTTGTGACCCAGGCTGTTTTAACATTTCTGCGGTGTCTGTGTTTCGCATTATATATATATATATATTTAGGATAGGAAAAGCTTTCTTTAGATACCATTATTTTGTTGATATCATATAATGTATTATAAAAAAAAATAATAATAAAATACGGTGAAAAATTGAAAAATGGTCCTGCTGGTATGCTGAGCGTGACACTTAAAGGGCAAGAAGTACAAGTAGTATTTTGGTATTTGATAAAGGCATCAAATGCACCCTTACATTTTACACTATTTTTTCTTATTTTTGTACTTTGGGGGCAAGAAATGTTTTTTGTATGTATATTTCTGTTTGGGCACCTATTTTTACATTGATTTAAATGGATGGCTCCTTTTATGATGGCATGGTAACATCACTGGAGTTTTTATTACATTACATTTTTATTTATTTTTTAACTATTTTTTTATTTTTAATATTCTTATTTTTTTATATTTTATATTTACCTGGCTTCATTATCCTGCATTGCAGTACAATACAATGACAATCCCCAATAATTTGGATTCATTCCAATAACAATCAAATACAAGTAAAACAAATGTCAACCATGAATAAACATAATTTATATTAAGTACCAGAAGGTGTAATGAACTCTTAAATATCCTTAGCTGTCTGAGTGGCTATAGCCAGAAGTTCTGACCCAAGCGCATATAGAAAATGAGGACAACGGGCAAACTTGACTAGTGCTATTTCCAGATCAGCAAAGGCTAACAATAAAGCACCACAATTGTGACTTTAAATTGAAATGGGAGATTGAGACCCTGGAGGACCTCTGGCAAATGTTACATCATGCTTTGCAACAATTACATTATATCATAACATTCCTAAGAGCTGCCTACATTTTAACTCCTTAAAGTCTGTTTCATTCTGAAATGACTTTGTGCTTGTGTAGCCATCGATGAACAAGACATTTCAGACATAGGTCCTTTGATCTGAATGTTCTTGACTAAATTAGGGCAACTGAGAACTAAACCTTTACTGAAACTTACTGAAAAGGAAGCATTTGCTATTATAACACAATAGTGTTTAATAATAGTTTAGAGCAGGGTTTATATTTCCCCTTTTGCAATGCAGCTTCATAGCTGACATATAGGATTGGCACATTTTCCTAGCATACCACCAGTTTATCATGCCTTTTAGAGTTAGTGGCCTTTGGCAGGATTGTGTAATAAAGGGTTGACTGTCCCAGCAACCAAAATGTCATGGGAAATGCAAGTTGCTGGTCATGATGTAACCCACTAAGGAGTGTGTGATTCCCTTCTGATGCAAGATACCAGTGCCTGTGTATCTGCATTGTGGAAGTAAAACTGTCTGCAACTTTACTATTAGCCATAGCATCCAAGCCCCAATGTATTATTAAGCATGTGTGTGTATGGGCAGGTGTGTGTAAGAGCAGAACTTTTGAGCACATTTATATTATGTTAACACTTCAGAGCTGCAGCATGGTTCCCTGTGTAATTTTCTTTCCAGCTGTGCAAGTCAATGATACACATGTAGCCAAACTCCACACAGTTCCATTCCCCATCTCAGATTTGTATTTGTATGTTTGTAAGCTGTGTATGTATGTGCGAATGTATGTGTATATGCGTGTTAATGGGCAGGTGTGTGTAAGGGCAGTGTATGTGTATTTTATTATTATTATTATTATCTTTTATTTATATAGCGCCAACCACTTATGCAGCGCTTAATACAATACATATTTTCAAGGGGTATGAGAAGACGAGAATTGACAGACTGATACATTTGGTGGAGAGAGCCCTGCTCGCAAGCTTACAATCTTGAGGCGTGTTAATGGGCAGGTGTATATACAGGCAGTGTGTATGGGTAGGTGTGTATAAGGGAAGTGTGTATGGTCAGGTGTGTGTAAGAGCAGTGTAGGTATATGTGTGTTTGTAAGCTAGTGTATGTATGTGTATGTGCATATGTGTCTGTAAAGGTAGGGGTGTATAAGGGCAGTGTATATGTATATGTGTGTTTATGGTCAGGTGTGTGTAAAGGCAATGTGTATGTGTATATTTGTGTTTATGGGCAGGTATGTGTAAAGGCAGTGTAAAGAAAATAACCTCTGTAAAAAGGTGGGGGGCACAATTTTTCATTCTTGCCTTGGGCACAAAATGAGCCGCTACGGCTCTGTCGAGGGAACTGTTGATAGTTCCAGGCTGGGTTCAATACTGTACCAAGAAAGAGGGGAAATGCACTGGAAGCTCACAGAAAGTAGACAGCAGTTGCCAGTAAAGCGAGGCTGTATTCAAGTCATGAAACTTTGCATCAAAATCACATAATATTTAAAGCAGGGTGTATATGTGGTAATTTTTAGGACTTTCAGAGAATGATAATTTCAGTGTATTTAAACTATGTAGTCCTGGCTCGCAATCTCCCTTCCAGTTCATCTCAAAGGTGTTCGATGGGGGTTTTTCACAAATGTTTTTAAATGGAGACTGTATGGCTAGGTGCTTGATTTTATGAACCTGTGGTAATGGATGTGATTGAAAAACCTGAATTCAATAATTAAGAGGTGTGTCCCAATTGTCCATATAGTGTATTTAACATAGCGAACACTTTAAGCTTAGAACCACATTTTACTTTGACATTTATGTACATATATGGGGGGGGGGATTATCTCTGATTTCAAATCTTCTCTCTTCGATCTAGTCATTGGATGGACAATAATCTTGCTTGGTAGTTATTATGGGTAAGGAGGTATTTGCAGATAGTACCGTTTCCATTTTTTTGGATGCACAAGGTTCAACTTGTCAGTCATGACTCAATTGACTTAACCACTTGTAAGTGCTCATCTAAATCCATCCAAATGATGCATGAAATGATGGGAAACTGAAGCAAAATGTGTATGAATCCAAATTGGATTTGTTAACTTTACTGTAGGTATCTATCTGTCTTTTAATAATAGGTCTTCCATTTAAAATTATTTTTGCATGGTGGACACAGTTGCCCAGCGGATACATTAAACAATATGCCTCATACATTTCAGAAAATAATGATGTTACAATATTTTATGTGAAAAATTGCTTAAATTAGGCTGCAAATAAGAAATAATTACATTAAATCAAAGATGACTACCCAAAGGGCACAACAGAGCCATTTTTATAATCAATAAAAAACATTAGGCATTATTATAACCATTTTGAAAAGGCTGGCTGCAACACATCACATACTAACTATTTGGCATGGTACATGGGAGAGTAAATAGATCTTGCTAGCTATGTTTGTCAATGCTTTGCTCGATAATAAAACAAAATGCAAGATTAGTACCAGTTATTATAAATCAAGTGACAGCATCATGTGAGCTTAGGGTGTGTTGATCACCTGAGATGAAATTTGCTCTGTTATGTGGTTACTTTAGTAAACACAAATTTAAAAGGTACACTATACCAATTTCTACTATTTATTAGGTGTAAGGTATTAGAAGACCACCCAGCCAACAGGGGCCTTTTCAGTAAGAGTAATGTTGGTTAAAAATATAATAATGCTTGAAGTTTTCCATTTGTTTAGGCAAAATAATATTTAGTTCTCTATAACTTCATCCATTGTGAAGAAGTTCTAGATTTGCTGCATTTTGTAAAACCCCAAGTGTGGTTTCCCCGTGTAAATCACCTTCATTAATCCTAAAACAGCAATACATGCAAATATATGGGTTGTTTTTTTATAAAAAACCCAAACAGTGGCCAACATAACTCGCATTTCGGCCATTCTACTTCAGGGTGCACAGCTTCTGAGAAAAATGGAGAAATTTTCAAAGAATCCGTATATATTGCAAAGGTAAGTGGAATGTGCATAACCAAACATGACTAAAACCATTCAAAAACTAAAATGTATGGCTCTTGACATTTTACTCAGTGTAATAAAAAAAAGCCAATCTCTTTGCAATAGACATCATACATAGGTGGTTTTATAGCCTACACGACCGAAAGCAGCAGCCCTCTAAGCAAGGCTCAGACTGGCCATCTGGCACACAGGAAGGGCCGCTTCCTTACCCATAATGCTGCTCCAGCAGCAGATCAGGCGCTACAGTCTGCAGCCACCGGTTGTAAAAGCACAACCGCAAGAGTATAAAACCATAACATGCATCTGCATGCATCTAACCAGACCACATGCACACCATTTGGCCGCCATTGTCCTTAAAGTGCCAGGGCTGCTTAGTCATCCCCAGTCCAGGCCCTTTTTCAGAAAAGCCCTGTATGTCCGGTTTTGTGCCACAGTTGAGGTTGTAAATCATAGAGATTTGTGTTGAAAACTGTATCAGATATTATAGGCATTCACTTTCTTGCTCATATGTATTTGATCTGCTGCCCTAGGCTCTGATCTACATTGCAAGATATGTGTGTACCTTAGTTACATAGTAAGTTGGTAAAAATATGAAATACAAAATACACATATGAAAATATGTCATATGAATGCGAAGAATCATGTGAATTCTCTCAACAGGTAAAAGCACTGGAATCTTGTCAGAATAAAAGAAAAAACGTGTTTCAAAGCTGATGGGGAAGATATTAGAAAGTATGGTAATAGTTATAAATAATAGTTATAAATCTACGTATCTATCTTATAAAAACTCAATATAGAGCAGTGCATATACAGTACTTTATATTTTAACGGAAGGATGCCTTCCATATTAATTTATTAAAATGACTTACTAAAAAGAGTATAGCGGGTGAGGTAAAAACACTCAGGATAAAGTCTTATTTGGGCCTGAGCTTTATTCTCGTGTTAACTTGGCAACGTCACCACTGCTTCCACGGGAGTAGATTCAGAAATCAACTACCCTCCTGGTAGGCTTCTTTCTTTCTTTCTTTCTTTCTTCCTTTCTTCCTTCCTTTCTTTCTTTCTTTCTTTCTTTATGTGATTCTGACTCCTTCACACAGAATATATCTATTTATTTTCAACGTTTAGCAAGATTAGTAGCAAGTGTTTCTCTCCCGTCTTCTAACCCTGCTCTAAGATTTCTTCTACCTAAAATTAAAATTCCTCTTTCTGTTCTAACCCGCAAAATATATAGTGCGACACGCTTTCCAATTTGATTTGACTTGCTGGAATAGTTCAGTTCGGTTTGTTTGAAAATTGTAGCATAGAGCACTCCCTTTCTTAGTGTTAGTGAGTCTTTGTTTGACAAGGTTTTCTTTTAGCCAGTTCCCAGAAAATGACTCACGCCCCAAACTTGGAGAATTGACTTGGTCTCTAGTCATTACCTAACCTTTAATCCTGTGACAATGACGGGGTGTAAAGGAAAAACCAAACCATTATTGTACGCGTGTTTCACAGTTAGGCTTCTTACAGAGTTCTTATCAATAGTCTATGAAGTTTGTGGTTTCGGTGCTTGAATGTCTGATATTATCTATCTTCAGTTCTGTGGTCATTTAACAAACCATCAACCAAAAAAATATTATCTACATGAAACGTGTTTTACTTGGAAATAAGTATCACATAATACGTTTTTTTATTTCTAATGTTAGGGATCTCATAGAACAAATAAACGATATTTATTGTAACAATAGCACATATTTCTCTACTGATTCTCTTTCTAAAATGGAAGCAAAAATAAATCTGCCCAGGACCTATGTCTCTCATGTATTATGTTGCTGAATTCAGCGCAACCTTCTGAATGATAAATAATTAATTGAAGACAATTAAGGCTTAGACTAAAAATTATTATTATAATTATTATAGGTAGATCATTTTGTAGTTTTTTTTTACTGTAGTATACCTGCACACTGTATGCCATCTTGTGGCTATAAAGTAATAGCAATTAAAAGTTATTATGACCACAAATAAATGAAGTTTTGCAAATAAATGGATTTCACTATTTTTATTTGAAATTTTACTCTTATGTTTTATAAGCATGATATTTAGATGATAAGATCATGGTCGAGGAGAGACAAAAGGTCTACAGAAGGACACGTAAAGAATCGATCAATATATTTATGGATAATGGAGAAAATATGAGAACTGGCATTTACTATGGTATCTTTTGTTTTAAAAGGCACGGAGACCGTAGAATATAAATACTTTATGTTTTACCCCTTAATATTTGATTAAGATTAGGCATAAGCGCAAAATGTTTTCTTTAACCAATAATTTTATCACTTCAAACATGTAGGATGCATATGGTGTCCCTTTTTTTCTTTATTTGCTTCTGTAATATAAAGAGGTTTTACCTTATTTCCTTTTGAGAATTCAATCACAACATGGGTTCCAGTGGCCAATGGTTAGTCTCAACTTATCTTACTAAAAAAAATCACCATCAAATTCAGCCCAATGAATTATATTGTGCCTTCTTGCTTGCACAGAGCAATATTTTGATCCAAAGTCAATAAAGATCAGTTAAAACAGAAAACCAAGATATGTTTTGATTTTCAGTGACAATTAGTGGAAAAACTATCCAAAGAAATAACAACTGCTTATAATATGCAAGTCCAACCTACAGCATGTGGTAGAACTAGTGGGTACAACTGGTACAAAAGGAGAAGATGGCCCTGCTCTTGCGTGCTTACAATGTAGTCGGCGGTTGAAGGGAAGTGAAATGGTAGGAGAGGACTGCTTGGATGGGGATGAGTTGATAGGGTCCGGATAATCTGTGAAGATTGCTGGTTGTTCAGATGGCTTGATTAGGATGATGGCTGAGAGTGGTAGGGAGAAAAGGTTGTACGCTTCTCAGAAAAGTTGGGATTTCAGAGAGCTTGTGAAAGTCTGACAGAATGGAAAGAAAATTACACAGAAGGGGTACAGCACAGATGAAATCCTGAATAGGAGGTTAGAGATATAGGGGATGAAATGTTACAAATGAGAAAAACAATGCCTGAGTTGGAGAAATATTTAAGATACATATGACGGTTTTAAGAACTTCTAGTAAATTATAGAATAAGTTGTGATACCACCTAGAGGGGTTGATATAAATGTTTTTTTCTGTATAGCCAGGAGGTTTCCTGGATTTTCACTGAAATATTAGGTGACTTTATAAGGGTAGTGAAGCCCACTTATCCTCTTTACCTATTAGGAGTCTGCAATAAAGATTCTCAAACATCCAGAAAATGACTTGACATCCCAAGATCATCGGTTCTTATAATATCATCTACTCCACTAGCCTATACAGTTGATAAGAAAAGTCAGAAGCGTTGAGGTATTGTAGAACTAAAGTTGACTTTCTGTTGCCTATGGATTAGTGGATTTGTTCATCATCAAGTTTAATAAACTCTAAAAAGAAAGGTTGCAATAATCCGCCAATGTAACTTAAAGGTTTGTGACTAGAGTAAAAAGTCAAAGTTGGCAATGAACATGTTTCTATTTCCACTACAAAGGATGATGAAGTAGCTGGACAAAATACAAGGTACTCACACTAAGTGACATATTTTATATAGATGTATAAAACTTGACTTTGATGAATTTCTTCCATGTTTACCCATACAAGTGAAGTAAATTATGTGACATTGAATGCTATTTTAATATGTGTATCCTTTCACCAATATGAATTATAAATAACAACATCCCATATCAGCAGAGCCAACTGCACTTTGAGTTCCGAAGACTGACCTTCATCTCTCGCTGACAACATAGTCATAAATCTATTTCACAAGTTTTATGGTTGATTAAATTGCAAATTATTGCTTCAGTTACAGTACGCTTTTAAGTACCTCTGTAGCCTCTACAGATGCCAAGTCTCCGCTGGATGCCTTAGAAAAGCATGATGCTGAAAAATGATGTTTTAGAAAATCCAATCTATTTTCCTGTACAAACTCATAAAACAAAAAGGGTAAATAGTACAGAGTGTTCTGGAAAAATATAAAAGATGCCACTAATAAGAACGGAGTATTGTCATTCTAATATTTTCTGGAATGCTCAAATATTTGTACCGACAGTTTAATTTCCAGAAGGGTGAGCCAAAATTATGTTCTATCAGAAAGAGAAGAGCTGGATGATCTGTTCCTACAATGTCATAGATCTTTCTCCTCGCTTATAGTTTAAATGGTTTAACTCACTTAGGAAAAAAGTCTGTGAAGTGAGAACCCTGAGTCTTCATGCAGACCAAATCAAGAAGAGAAAATATCACCACCAATTTTGACACCGGGATAACCTCCCTATGAAAGCTAAAAGAGAGACGTGGACACTAGGCAAGTGCCCAGCTCCCCACAAACTAGTGTCATCATAATTAATCTGGACATATGGTATTGCCAGGGGTCCTATAACAACGTGCAGCACAATGTAGAATTCATAGGTGTGCGAGTTTTACAGACACCTTATAAAAAACTACTTATTGAAAAATATACATTAAGAGAAATTCCATGTTCATATAGAGCCACCCTGGGAAACATGTAGATACAATTACAATAGAAACTAGACTTGGGCGCTGACGATCGTCTTCGTGATTGTCTTCGTATTCTACAAATATTCTTCTGTTCCCGTATTCGCTTGGGGGCGAATATTTGTTTACGTTCTTAATATTCGTTTTTTATTCAAATATTCGTATACATTTGCAACTTACATACAATGGCATACTTACCTATAACCCGAATTTGATGGGACAGGACTGGAACAAACGTGACTGTCCCGTGAAATTCATGACTATTGGCAGGTATGCAGATGGAAGAAAGTGGGTCAAAAAGAGTTCATGTAAGGTTAAGGACAGTAGTGGTGCACCAGTTTGGTTAAATATCTATTAATTTATTATGTAATTTTACATTTAATAGGTGTTATCGCATGATGTCACAAGAGTGAGCTGATTGGACAAACGAAGATCAGCTCACTCATTCAATGTCCCTCCTCCTCTTTCAAGAAATGGTGGGCGTGATGTGAAAGCGAAGACGAACACGAAGATTCTTCATGTTGTACGTCTTCGTGTACATTTATCCGCCTCCATATGAAATGAAAAACCCTCTAAAAGTACATGTAGTGTTTAAGTTCATGCATTTTAATGGCAATATGGCCAACGCTTAAACAGTACTGTCCTTGTAAATAAGAAAAAAAAAAAATTTGCATTTATCTTTGACCTAATAATAAAAGAATAGTCTTAACGCGACCAATAGTATGGGTTAAAAGATTATAACATTAGCAGTTTTCAGAAATGAAACCTCCAGATCTTGTTTATTTCTTATAACGAATTATGGACTTAGAACCATAGAAAGCTATTTTACTTTTAGTAAAACATAAGCAATGTTCAACCTAGAATATGCAATGCATAAAGGGGACAAAAACTCTAATAAATTCACGGTATGCTGAAGAAGTAGATAGATAGATAGATAGATAGATAGATAGATAGATAGATAGATAGATAGATAGATAGATAGATAGATAGATAGATTCAAACAACAAACAAAAATGAACAAAAAACCCTCAATGTTTGTTTTTAATTTGTTCATTTATTTGTCTGTTGTGGCTGACTTCCCCTCCCTCCCTAACACAGATTTTCTAGGAACTCTGCCAGCAGTTAATTAGCTGCTGTTACATTTATTGAAGTCATAAAAGCTAACAAGTGGTAACTGACTTTTGGTGAAGTTCCAAGTGGTTAACTTATACAGAGAAAAAGGGAAGTCATGTCAAGGTAGCTGAAATAAATAATTAAAAGAATGTAGTTAGTGAGGTGTGTAGTTTTTATGTTAATAGGGTGGTGCAACTGCATATGAGGTAGTATGAATGTGCATAAGTTAGGGTGACTGTGTATTGTTTAGCAGGATAGTGTGTATGGTAGATTGAATGCATTGTTTAGTTTGTATTTGTATCGGGTAGTAAGCATGTATATAGCACTGCGCAAGCTTGGTGCTGAAAGTGTGAAAATGCTGTATGTGCAAAGGAGGTCAAAAAATGTGACCTACACTTCTGCAATGAGAGATGGAGAGCACCACGTCAGTCAATGAGGAGGACCACACTGTATAGGTTGAAAATAGGCACCTATGTCTCTACAAAAAGCAAACAAATGAAAAGCAAAACACATCCCTTGTGTGTTATTGGTGTGGGACATTCCATATTTGTGTGCATGGTCTGGACACCTGATATGGTTGGAGGTAGAGCAGATGCAAGGTCTTTACAAGTGAGCTTGAGAGAGAGATGTATTGTCTAAAAAAAGAGACACAAATGGAAGAAAGGTATGTAGTGTAAGAAGCACTGAGTAAAATGTGCTATATAAGGCAAGAACTCATAGAAAGGGCATTACGCAAATAACTGCACAACTGTCGGTAGCCCATCCAGGCATTTCTGTTACCACGTAGCATCACATGATGATGTATCAACCCAGAAGCTCCTTAAAACATTGGATGTGTTTGCCAAATGAGATGATTAACCATACGAATTACTATATGATCTTAATGACTACCATGGGATTTTCATGCTTATAAACTATGATACAGAGTGCAGGAACCCAACGTCCACTACTTTGCCAAAACTACAGTAACTAGCCTGTTTAATGGGTGTTTGTTATTATATGAAAAAGCTCTGATATTGCAACAATGGACACCATGTAGAGCTGTAATTGCCCAACTTGCTTATTGAAAAATGCTGTACGTGCAAAAACGTATCATGTAATGGTCAAACACCATCAAATTACTTATATTATACAATAGAGGCAATTATTTCTTTTACAAAGACTTAAAAACCTTGCAGTATGAGGCCGAGACTCGTGTTGATGTGACTTCCTCTGTGGTAGTGGGGAGTGCATACAGCTTTTAAACAAGCATGATAAAAAAAATATACTGGTAAGCATAGAAAGATAAAAATCAGTATGGGAGAACAAAGCATTGATGTTTATAATATATATTGCCCCATAGTACACGCAAGAAACTAGGTATTTGCCATTTATCACACACTCCTTTTTTTTTAAAATAATTTATTATTAATGCATAATATCTTTAAGCAATATTATCTGTACACTGTGTTAAAAAAACTGTGACTTTAAGCTATTATAAATAAATAACATTAACCAGAATTGGGTAAATTCTTTTAGTAGAATGCATTTCCATTTAACAATGTTCTATAGAATATTTTGCATATTACCAGAGAAGGGACCTCTTCATTTGCATTAAGCTACAATGCAAACACATACAGTACCTACACATAACTGACAACAGACAGCCAGGTAAACAAGAAAAAATCTTAGCTATAAAAAGGGTTATATAAAAATGGTGAATAAATTATATGGTCTCGGCTGTACAAAAAAAAAATCTGTATTTTAAAAATGAGTAACAAATGCATATTAAAGGGGCACTTATGCATAGTCTGTAGAGAAAGAAAAAGAACTAAATGACACATTAGAATTCACATCTGCATATTGATTTGCTTTTTATTGTTTCGAGCCAATCAGAATACAGCCGAAGTTCCAAAGTCATGAGCAGCGACAAGCAAACGTACAGAGGAAAATAAACTAATGGCAGCCTCCTGCTGACTCTGAAATGCAACTTTGCAGAGGAGTAAAAGTAAAAAGTAAAATAGATTTGTTACCTATGTTATTTTTGTTTTTTTTAAAGTTCTCTTTTTTTTTATAAGATTAACTAGTGTTAAAACTACAGCCATTTTAAGGCGCTAATGATGACATCAAGTACTTCCTCAATAATTTATGGAGAGTAATATTGTCTGCTAAATAAATATGAAATATTTGTAAAACAAATCATTAAAATAAATCTAAATATGTAGAACATAGTTGCCAGTATTTAAAAAAATCCAGGGACATTATGCAGAGCAGCTATCAATTACTTACATGTAAATTTACTGCAACCACTGCCCCAAAGCTCCACCCATTCTATATGTGCATACTTTTTCATTTTGCTCTCATTTCTCTCATTAACGCCATTCTGTAAATTCTCCATTTATATCTGTATGCTTTGCTTTATTAACTCCCCAATATAATTATTATTTTTGTAGACCAATATCTGTTCTATGGTGTAGACACGTACTATATTTGTACCACCAATACCCAACCCACCTAAAGGTGATTCACCTGCCTGATATAGATCATGTGCTGCAAATATATCTACCTCAGACCAACGATGTATGATAGTGTTATTGAGTAATTAGTGGTAATTGATAGCTGTGCTGCAAAGTGTCCCCAGAATTATTTTTTCAAATTTCAGCAACTACGCAACTATGGTTAAATATTTATACGTTAGGGTTAAAAAAACTAAGAAAATAAAGCAACCAGGAAAACCAGGCTGCACTTTCTCGCTATGTGATACAAAAGGTATGCTTTACATTACTCGGACTGCTTCATTATTTTATTTTTGCTGTAGAAGGAGTGTCGCTGTGTGGAGCTGAGGGTCTCAGCCATCATCAGTGTGTGATGTCAACATTGCCTTATTGTGAATGTTTTAAAATCTACTTTAGATGATGCTTATGTTTTTCATTAAAATTGCAGAATTTAATTTTTGCCTTTTTTCCCTTGAGCATCACCCTAACCTTTTTCCAATAAGCACAATAAGAAATCTAAAATTTTGTTGCATAGGTATGTTTGACAGTGCTTGCCTGTCTATTGAAAGTGTTCTTGCTAAACACTGGTTCTTTGACAAGATACATCATTATGTAGTGTTGTATCAGAAAAAACAGGTGTAACTTTCAAGCAGGCATGAAATATATGCATAGTTAAAATCAATTTCAGGCATGCCAATATGTAAGACCCACTAATGTTTTTTCAACAGGGTTGAGTCTGGCATTTATTGAACCTGGGTGCCATATTACTTTAGCATCCCCCTCAGTGTGTACATACGAAACTCAAAACCTGTTCTAATACCACACACTTGCACATGCACACTCTAATGCCATACACACACTCTACTGCCATAGAGTAAAACAAACTCACTCTAACACCATACACATACATACTTACATCATCAGTGTAGCTTGCCCTCTCTCTCTTCCCTTCACTACCACTTTCCTCTGTGTGAGCCTCCTGGCTTCTGCTAAATACTACAGTGGGGTCAGGTAGTACACAGTACATTTTCAAGTACCGATAGGGCGATTTGCCTGCTCCTGCACTATACCAAGGCAACTGTCCTAAACATTGAAATAAGTAACACTAACACAGACATAATGTTGTCACACCTGTTGAAGCCGCTTGCGTCCTTACTAGCACAGTTGCTATTATAACCGCATTTCCATCAACGGGCCTGTGCACCACAAGCGAAGCCACACCCACAGATGGCCTGCTCCTGAACTTTACCAGGTTACCAACTTCAGTCAAGGCCAATATATGCCCAGGGCCGGCCTTTGGGGTGTGCGACCTGTGCGACCACACAGGGCGCCACACTCCAGGGGGTGCCGCCGCGGGGTCCGATGCCACCGTAGCATACCGCTGCCGCCAGCAGCGTACCTAGCGGGGAGGGCGGTCCGCACCGGGTGCCGCTCCTCAGGGGGGCACCCGGCACCCCTCCAGAGACGGACAGTAATGTCCGCCGCTGGAGGAGCAGGCTCACAAGGGAGCGGTATCGGAGGTCTTTAACAGACCTCCGGCTCCCTTGAGTGATTTTAAGCCGGTTCAAGGATCTCCCTTGAACCCGGCTTAAAATCACTCAAGGGAGCCGGAGGTCTGTTAAAGACCTCCGATACCGCTCCCTTGTGATCCGCGCGGCAACAGCTGCTGTGCGCCGGGGTTTGTTGTCAGATCCCGGCGCACAACACTGAAGCCGCGCCCACCGCTGTCCGTGCCCTCTGACCCGGAAGAAGACAGAAGAACTGAAGAAGAGGAGGATTGGTATACGTGTGGATTGGTATGTGTGTGGATTGGTATATATGTGTGGATTGGTATACGTGTGGATTGGTATGCGTGTGGATTGGTATGCGTGTGGATTGGTATATGTGTGGATTAGTGTATATGTGTGCATTAGTGTATATGTGTGGATTGGTATGCGTGTGGATTAGTATATGTGTGGATTGGTAAGTGTGTGAGAGTGATGGGTGTTATGCTGTACCATTTCCAATGTCTTTTTCATGATCTAATTATGCTCTAAAAGTACATCATAACTCCCATCACTCTATACTGTTCCATACAGTGGCAGAGCTGGGAGGCAGAGGCCTTGCACCCCCACCACAGGACTCCTGAAAGGTAAGTGAACTTCAAAGAGGGAAAGGGTAGATAGTTAGGAGGGGGTAGATAGGGAGAAGGGAGTGAGACAGGGGAAAGGGGGTAGATAGGGAGAAGGGAGTGAGAAGGGGTAGATAGGGCAATCATACTCCTATCATGCTAAGTCTGCGAGTACATCCTGGAATCTGGGTATGCCTGGGCATGATAGGAATGTGATTGCTGTTAATTATATATATATATATATATATATATATATATATATATATATATATAATATTGTTATTTAATTGTTTTGTCCTATTTTGGTGTGTTACTTACTTTAAATAAAAGTGTTAGATTTTTTTATGGTGTGGGGGGCGTCATGTTCGGTTTTGGCCAGGTAAATGCACTTTCGGTTTCAGTCCAGAATTCGTTTCGGTGCATCCCTACTACTAAGCCAGACAATGAAGTGGTAGGCCTACACCACATCAATGTTTGGCGTAGTATATAGTGATTGGGGTTTTGTTACAAGTTTTTATTCCTTTCTTTTTTTGGGATGGGGGGGCGCCAGAGGAGTAGTCCGCACAGGGCGCCAGAACACCTAAGGCCGGCTCTGTATATGCCACCCCCTTGCATACTATTGCCCGCCACTGCCAACGCACACTCCAAACATCTGTAAACCCACATTCATCAAATCCATCCCCCCACCTTTCAATTCCTTTTGCTGGACCACTGTACCCTCAAAGAAATACCACAGAACAAGAAAATTGACGGGTCAGGGCTGTTTTGGCGGCAATAGGGGGTTCTACGCAATATTAGGCAGGTGGTCATAATGTTATGGCTGATTGGTGTATACTGCATCTAAATAATAAAAAGCTGTATAAAGAATTGCTGTGTGGCTGCTTACACCTTGCTCTGGTGAGGAACTTCAAACACAGTTGTTGGCCTGGGGTCAAAAGAAGGAGGTTAACACTTCCCCACACTTAAGTATCTACAGCTTTCCAACCTTTCCCTCCTCTTGCTGCCAAACTATGAGCAACAAAATATAGGTCTCTCAGTCCTGCCTCAGTCATGCAGCCCTTTGTAGTTGTTCAGGAGTTTATGCTCACATAGCATGAGGCTAGGCATTCTACTTTAAGTTACAATTCAACAAAATAGGTAGAATAGCACCATAATTTTTTTTTCTTAAGCACGTGATGATATAAACACTCAAAAATGGTGAACTGCAATTCATGTTTCTGCAACATACAGAGAACATTGCATTTTTTATACTTGCCTGATGGATATTTTATGCATCTCAAGAGTAAGAAATACTTCTAGATCTACATACGCAATAGGGTGGACTCTAGTATACTTAATACTGGCAGGCTTAACCTGATTTTTATCTGTCCTCAGGCAGAATGGGAAAGTTTCCTATTGGTGTATTCAGAAACTGCAGCATTGTGCTTTGTTTGTACCATTTCTTACTTCTGCCAAGGTGTGTAAATGTATAAAAGATACAAGAGTTTCCATATTTCTTTTTATGTAGAGTAAAATATACACATATTCTTTGTAGTGTTGCCAATATCTGCCTAATCATAAAGGTGCTGTTTTAATCAAACCATTTATTGAGCTCTCTAGAATTCTAAGGAAATAAACCGCTCAGTCATTTTATTCTTTTCTCTGAAGGTTTAATCACATAAAAACAAATGTCACATGACAATTATGTTTTTGTTTTTTTTAAATCCATTAGGCAATATTTGTTACAGTTAAAGAATTATCTTTGGGAAGGCTTTGGGCGTTCAGAAGTACTAAGAATGATGTTTCGAATGCTGCCAGTAGTTACAAAAGTGCTAGATTCAGCAGAGTAGGAGGAACAGCTCTTTAATTTTCTCTTTTACACATAACACATTAACATGTATTGTAAGAAGAGCTGTGTATATTGCCGTGCTATATAAATAAAATATAATTAATAATAATAATAATGACAATAATAGCATAGACAAAAGCAAAAACAATATAAAATATTATAAAACCTCGAATCATTTGGAAAGTTGCCTATTTTAATAGCATTCTCACTACCACAAGAATAACTTTGCAGCATACTAAAAAATGTTCCCATTTATAACAAGCGCCAAAGACAAATGTGCTCTACGAATGCCAGGAAAACATATCTCTGTGAAATTGGGAATTATTTTAGAAGTAAAGATTTAAATCACAACTATACCTTATGGTATCAGCAAAATCCTGTTCCTAACACATTACAAGCTAAAAGAAAATCAATTGTTTTCAGACTTGTTTGATGCAGTTATCCACTTTGAGTAAATAGCTTTATTGTGATTCCAATCGTTTCTTTGTAGCTGAGAAGAATGATACTGATTAATGAACTATTATTTGTAATGCAGGTTAACCTTCTGAATGCCGGAGATGCAGCATTTTTTTTTAAATTACCTTTATAGAAATCGCGGGGTTAAAATGAAAAGTAATGGGTATTGACGGTGTGTCACATGGCCTACAGAATGTGTAATTGTTATGCTGGTCTTGCACACATAAAACAATAGCTACAATTGCAAGCTTTGAAAAGAATGAGCACAAGACCATGAACCGATGCAGAATTAACATTCATAGTGAATATATCAAGCAGAACAGGTCAGCCTTTATTTGGCTTGTTTCCGCTTCACAGAATGCAGACGATATAAAAAGAAACCAAGAAAGCAAATAAAAAATAAAGCTGCAGAAAGAAAATCAAAAGAAAATTATGACCTGTAAATCTATGGATCAATTTTCAATTTTCCATGTTGATAGTTATAGTGTACAATAAAGCATAATTGTAATAAAAAAGTATTGGATTTTAGCTGAATGAGGGAACAAATACATCTTATTTTTAGGAAATTGTTGTTTGCTATGGAGTTTGTTTAAGTCTACCTTTTTATGGATGTCTTTATGCCCAGATTTAATTATAAATATACCATTCTCCAGTCAAAGTGTTTGTTTGGAAACATAACTTTAGAGAAGAATGGAAGACAACATATTTCCTAACCAAATTATATATTGAGGACTATTTACTAAACTGCAAGTTTATGCAAGTTGCCTTAAAATGCGAGTTTGCAGCAGCTTACAGAAGCTTGAAAAAAGCAAAACTCATAAATTCGCTAAAGCCAATTCACATATGCAAAATATCAGTAACATATCATCGGGGGGCCCCCTAGAGTAGTGGGCCTGGTGGCAGTTGCAACCCCTGCAACTATGGTTGCTGTCCCTTACTAATGGGAAATCATCCTTCAAAATTAACTTTGATATTTTTAAATGGCATAAAATTACGCTAGTTGTTTTCATTAACGAAATCTCTTAACCTCTTAATGACAAAATGCATTGTTTTCAATGGGTTTTGGGACAGACCATTGTCCTTAAGGGGTTAATAAGATTTTTTTTGTTATTTTGAATTATTTAACAAAAGGTATAGGAAATCGTTAGGTTGGATATACTGTAATAACACACATATTGAATGTGCCTGTAACATTTGTTTTTTTTGACTCTTCAACACTTCATAAATGGTGTCCTCCTGATTTGGAAAATATCTGGCCTCCTTAAATTGAAATACTTTACAGATGATTCATCTTAAGTCACTTCTAATTTGAACTCACCATTATCCATCCTCCTCCCAAAATGTGAAATGCAATATGTAACAAGCATCTGATTTCCATGTGGTTTTTATACAAAAAAGGGTGGAGGGTATATTAGAAATGTAAAAAACGATGAAAGTTAATGCCTGTTCTTTATTTGCATTTATGATTAAAATTTGAATCAACATATTTTCCAGTTTACTATTTTACTCTTGAGCTTTCCTGACGCACCTTTTTATATTATCCAATTCTCACACCTAATTTTTAGACAGCAGCGTCACTCTGACTGTATAAATGGACCCCAAAATGATTATCAGATTAAAGTTTAAGTTTTTAAAGATATTGTGCTGTTTTATTTTTAAATCACTTCTAGTGATAACTTTGTGTTTTCAGGCAGCCGCCTTTTAGCCTTTTGTATGTGTTCTAGCTCTACTTTCTTAGCTCAATCTACCAAATACATTGACTTCCTATCATACTACATGTGATAAATAATAGAATGGCTCAGCCTCAGTCACCCAGCTGAACGCTAAATATTCGACTAAATGTGGTGCTTGAACAGGGAAACAATAGCAAAGTTTTGTCAATGCTAACCCACATTATTGCATAAAGCACAGTATTTTATGCACAAGGAGATTTTTTTTTCCTATGGGGCATTTTTTTTCAGACTCAGCCCAAAATACCTAATCAAAAAGGGTTGTCATTTCTAAATTCAGTATTTAAGAATCATATTAATAAACTAAAATGTTTGGTAGAGGTTTTACAGTATAAAACAGTGATTCCTTGGGTCCCAAGACCCAGGCTTAATATTTTTTATGTCACCCTAAGGGGCTAATTTTCTTGTATATACTTTTTTAATTTATATTGTCTAGCTAGTGTGGTAGGAGTTAGTTTGCGTGAAATTAGTAAGAGAGGATTAGGGTTAGGAAGGGGTTTAAAAAATAAAAAAACCTAAAAAAAAAATAGAAAACTGAAAATAAATGAAAATTATGCAGGAATATAGGTGGTTGCCAAATATGGGCAAGTTAATCAATATATTTTTGGTATTTTCCCATTTATACTAGCTGTGCATTTGGATTCTTAGGAATTTACATTTTAAGAAAATGTCCACAATTTGTGCAAAGCTCCTGATATTTGTTTGAAATTCATTGGCTGAAACCTGCTGGATATCAGATCTGAGTGCAAATACTGGCCATGGAGGTCTTCACCTGATGGAGAGTAACATGAACCCCTTCCCAAAATGCAGGTGCCCCAAACCTGCACCTGAGCTCCACAGTCTTTAGAGTCTCTGGTACTTGGAGAAACGTGGCACTCTGTCCCAGGGGTAAGAAGTAGTACCAATGGATCCCCTGTACCCACCCCCCAAAAACAGAACCCCTTCCAAGGCCAGGGCCTATAGTCTGTAGGAAGATGGCTGGTCCTCAGGCCCCTCCATGAGCCCATGGCATGGAGGCTTCCATGGCAGTGAGAATGCCATTTTGCAATATAACCTTATTTTATACAGGAAAATATTTTAATAATCAGCACGACTTGGGGCACATATACATGGGAAAAAATAATTAAATAGTGTAATATGTATACATTAACTATAATATTATACATATTGTACTATTATTTTTCATTTTTAATGTAATTTTTTTTCCCCATGTATATGCGCCCCAAGTTGTACTTTTTGATACCCCAAACATTGAGAGGCGTGTTTTCTGGGTTTCTAAGGTTACTGGGAACATACAATTTTATTTATATTTTGCTTACCCACCTGGGATTGGTATATTCTTTCACGTTTGTAATATTTTAATAATTACCGTATTTGCTCGATTATAAGACAAGGTTTTTTCCAGAGCAAATGCTCTGAAAAATACCCCTCGTCTTATAATCAGGGTCGTCTTATAATCAGACCTCAAATAGGTCTGATTATGAGACTAAGATTCAGATCCCCCGCAGCGATGCAGAGGACCTGGATCCTCCTGTGTTAACCCCCCCCCCAACTTACCGGTGCATCTGAGTCCCCGGTGCTTAGTCCGGGCTGCGTGTAGAGCTCTACGCGATATAATCGCGTAGAGCTCTACACGATACAATCGCGTAGAGCTCTACACGATACAATCGCGTAGAGCTCTACACGCTGCCCAGACTAAGCACTGGGGACTCAGAAGCACCGGTAAGTTGGAGGGGGGGGGGCATAACACAGGAGGATGCAGGGGACTTACCGGTGCTTCTGAGTCCCCGGTGCTTAGTCCGGGCAGCGTGTAGAGCTCTACGCGATTCGCGTGGAGCTCTACATGCTGCCCGGACTAAGCACCTGGGGCTCAGATGCAGGGGACCTGGACCCTCCTGTGTTATGCGCCCCCCCCCAACTCAGAAGCACCGGTAAGTTTGGAGGAGGGAGGAGGAGTGTTAAATGGGGGGTGTAAGGCATTTCTGGAGGCAGAGTGCTCTGTGAAATGCCTTTTAACCCCTTTAATGCCACTCTGCCTCCTGAAATGCCTTAAACCTCCCTATATGCCACTCTTCCCCATAATATGCCTTTTAACCCTCTAAGTGCCAGAGTGGCATATAGGGTTAAAAGGCATATCATGGGGCACAGTGGCATATAGGGTTAAAAGGCATATCATGGGGCACTGTGACATTTAGAGGGTTAAAAGGCATATCATGGGGCACAGTGGCATATAGGGGGTATAAGGCACTTCTGGGGCAGATGTGCATAACTGGGGGGCAGGTTGGAAAATAGAAGGAAATAAAACCAAAATCTTTTTCTCAAGCATAGCTTTTATTAAAAAAAAGTGTTTAAATGAATTAAAACTTACTGGTAAAACTTTTTTCCTATAGGGTAGTCTTATATTCAGGCTTTTTCTTTTTTTCCTAAATTAATATTAAGATTTGGGGGGTCGTCTTATAATCAGGGTCGTCTTATAATCGAGCAAATACGGTAAGATATTCATACGGTTATGTTATTTAAACATACATATATTTTGCATTATAAACATGCTTAATTAGCTCCCAATTTATGTTATGTTAAAACATTTTTTTACTATTATAACCAGGCAAATACAATTTCCTATACATTGGGTTACAGTTAAGATATGTATCAGATGTTTGCACTCATGAAAGTGATATATCAATTCTATCTACAGTACAAGATTAGAAAGAAAGAGAGCAAAGTTAGTTTAATTGTTCCTGATAAGCAGCCAGTGAGCATTAAATATTTATAGGGAAGAGTAGTCAGAGGTTGTTTGCAGTGGTATAACTATATTGCCCTGTTAACTGTCAGGAATCTGGAAGGTCCGTGTTTTGTTTTCTTTCCTTTTGAAAATGTGGCTAAACACAAGAATACTATACAATGTTTAGTATTTAGCAAATTAACTATTTCATTTTATTAAAATAAAACTACAACATGATCATGTTACATAAACCTGTTTTTATTCAACAAAAAGAGAATTATGAGGAAAATTAAGAAAATTGGTGGCACTTAATGGAGACAGAATTTTTGGAAGAGAGGATTTATGTCTATTCCATTCATGTTTAAATTCCCCTCACTGTATGAGCCCCTAATACTTTGAATGAAAGGCAGTTCTATTTAACTATCACCCTCTCAGTGATGTAAAACATCCTTACATGACATCTAAGCCTAGATTATGAGCTATTGTTCTGACATTTTGTTAAAGCTATACATATCAAGCTCTCTTACTCTTTCCTGATATGATTTCTCCCCAAAGGTTAAGATTTTTCTGGAGATGGGATCTCAAAACTGTACACTACTCTAGCTCAGATCTGACCACAGATCTTTAAAGTGGCAGAATCATTATATGTAAACATGTCCACTATATAGGACTTTGACTAGGCTACTCCAAAACGTCATTTTGATTCTTTCGAGCCATTTAGAGGTAGACTTGTGTGCTTCGGATCATTGTCTCACTGCATAACTCAGCTGCGCTTGACCTTAAGGTCACGAACAGATAGCTGGATGTTCTCCATCAGGATTTTCTGGTATAGAGCAGAATTCATGGTTTCATCAATTATGGCAAGTGACCCAGGCCCTGAAGCAGTAAAACAGGTAGAAAGTAAAATAGAGGAAATCCTATCATAATGTAAAAATGGTGCAGTAAAGTAAATCATTACTTCAGGATACGAAAATTATATTTAATTGAGCTGTTACAAGTTAACACATTTAACCCCTTAATGACCACTGACATGCAAGACCCTGTATGAAAAAACGGTCAGTTAACGACCGATGACATGCCTGGCACATCATGGCATTAAATAAGCTTAGACAGCAGTCACAAGTGCCGGGGAAAGTATACGCGACGGACGCATACAAACCCCCGCTGCTAGCCACACCTCCTTCCGGCTGCAGCAGAAGGCGACGTCAACCCGCTGCCCCGGCTGGAAGCACCGGTAAGAGAGGGGGGAGAGCGGGGGAAGGGGGGGAGAGCGGGGGAAGGGGGAGAGAGAGTGAGTGTGTGTGTGTGTGTTAGTTAGTTAAATGGGGGCATAGGGTATTTCTGGAGTGGCGTTAAGGGGGCATTTAATAGAGCACTCTGCCTCCTGAAATGCCTTATACCTCCCTATATGCCACTCTGCCCCATAATATGCCTTTTAACCCCCTAAATGGCAGAGTGGCATATAGGGGTATAAGGCATTTCTGGAGGCAGAGTGCTCTATACAATGCCCTTTAACTCCCTTAATGCCACTCTGCCTCCTGAAATGCCTTATACCACCCTATATGCCACTCTGCCCCATAATATGCCTTTTAACCCCCTAAATGCCAGAGTGGCATATAGGGGTATAAGGCATTTCTGGAGGCAGAGTGTCACATAGGGGGTCAAAAGGCATACCATGGGGCACAGTGGCATATAGAGGGTTAAAAGGCATATCATGGGCCACAGTGCCATATTGGAGTGGCAAGCCTGGGGGCAGATGTGTGTAACTGGGGGACAGGTTGGAAAATACAAGAAATAAAAACCAAAAAAATATTTTTCTCAATCAGCTTTTATTAAAAAAAATAGTTTACATGAATTAACATTTACTGGTAAAACTTTTTTCCTTTGGGGTCGTCTTATATTCAGGCTTTTTCTTTTTTTCCTAAGGTAATATTCAGATTTTGGGGTGTCGTCTTATAATCAGGGTCGTCTTATAATACGGTAATTTAAAAAATGTAGTAACATTTAAAAATAATTAATCATTGATGTTACCACCAGGGGTACCATCCAGTTCCAACAAAATATAACTTTATAAGCAAGTCCTAAAGTTAGTGCTGTATATTCCTAAAAATCCTGGAATGGAGAGAGTAAAAATACTAGCATTTAAAATACCCATGGGGTGTCTAGTTTTTTTTAAAGAAATGTAAGGTTTGATGGGGTAAACTGAATTGGTTGGGTTCAAAGAAGTCCCAAATAGGACATGGGCGCAGACTGGCCGGAAGTCAAAATTTAAAAAAATCACTATACTCAGAAGATGTAGATAAGCAAATGGTTGGGGCGCAGGTACATGTAAGGGAAGAAAATAAATATATAGTGTAAAGAGTATAAATTCTAATAAAATAAGTCACTTATTTTATTAGAATTTATACTCTTTACACTATATATTTATTTTCTTCCCTTACATGTACCTGCGCCCCAACCGTTTGCTTATCTGTATATTCACACCCTGAGGAAGAGTGTCTCTTGGGCTGCTGCGGTCATTAGGGGAGTACAGCACAATTTTATCACTTTTATTCATTTTTTGATATCACTTGTGTACACGAGAATTAGGCATACTTTATTTATTTTTTTCATATTAACCAAGGGCTGTAAATTCATACCTGAAGTACAATGTGAGTGAAAAAAACACACAAAAAAATACTACCACAAAGGCTGGTGGTAAAAAATAGTGCATGGAAAGAGTTAAAATACCATCTTTTGCAATAACGTGGGGTGTCTAGTTTTTTTTTAATAAAAAGATGTATTTGATGAGGGAAATTCAATTGCCCAGATGTCCCAAATAGAACATGGGAGGCAGGATGACCAGATGGTAAAATTCTAAATTGAAAAATGCATACCTCCCAAATGTGATCTTTCAGCCCCAAACAACTTGACAAACCCATGCTTGGGTGGTATCACTGTACTCAGTAGATATTGCTGTGACGTAAACCAGGAGCTATAAATTAATACCTGAAGTACTATGTGTGTTAACAACCCACACACAAAATGACTACCACCAACTTTGACAAAGGCTAAAAAGACAGAGGAGAAAATTACAGCTGAACAAGAGCACAGCACAAATTTAAAAAGTCTCGGTCACAAAGAGTACAAAAATAAAATAAAAAACAGCCTCGTCGATAAGGGGTTAATAAAAAATATGCCTACAGGAGACAATTATACTATACACAGAGAATGTGGCATCAAGTTACTTAGATCCCAAAGTGTTAAGACAAATGACATAAGTGTAATTTGGGTGTTGTCAGACCTCTGGAATGAGAAAGAAAATTATGTATGTGTCAGTGATCCCTGGGATGTACCGTTAAAAAATAAGCACACTATTAACAAAATAGGTGAAATATTAAAACGGATGCACCAGATAATAATAAAAAAAAAAATTCCTTATATAACTGAAAAATACACAGTTCATAACATTATAATATCATAATATACAAACAAACATTACTGGGTATATTGGATATGTTCATCAGACTTCAGATAATTTGTGCTTTCATTCAGACCCTGAAATATTTTGCTAGAGTAACACCACTTACTTTTGAAAACAGCGGCATATTTTCAAGGTCATTAAGTCCAAAGAGATGTTTAGAAGAAGTAGCCCCTGTCCTACTTTATCAGGGTCCTATCCACCTAATCTTGATTTGTTCATTGTCTAAGTGGGGACACAAGAATATGACATCATAAGAAAAAATATATATACACTATATATATATATATATATACTAGTGGGGCTCCCTTTGTAAAGTAGCTCTGAAGAGGAGTGAGGTAATAGTAAAGCATCCCTCATGAACAAATCACTGACTCCAAATGATATGTTGTGAACGAGCAGGTATCTCTGCAGTGTTGTTAGAAAGTCTATTGTGGTGGTGGATGGTAGGTGTATAAGTGCTGCTTTGGCTAATTTTGTGCATGCATGTACAAAAAGTAGCATATTTTCTGATAATTTCACATCAATCAATTTAACCTGAGGCAATTATATCAGGCACTGGCAACTAACAGAACGGGATCAATTCTTGGCAATGAGCCCAGTTTTATTAGCAACCATCACGTGAGACACACATTACTGTACAGCACTGTGCAACATACAATCACCAACAGGGACTGCATAGAAAACTCAGGGCACTAAGTCTACGCAACATTAATTGAATGCTGCATGTTATTTATCTATTGTACATTTCTTTATAGCACCTCTATCCATGCTATTACTTATCTATTCTCTTTTTAAATAATCAAATTTAAACTGTTCAAATGCTAAAGGCAAATTCATCGATTTATAGAAACAACTCCAAAAGGACCTGTTGGGTGTTTCATTTAAATAATTTTTTTTTCCTTCTCTTGACATTAGTAATCCAGTGTTCCATCAAAAGTGTATCAATTAGAACAACACTGCTTAGATCACCTATAAGCTTAAAATCACCCTAATGTTTTTCAGAAGCTACCAAAAAATAGACATCACATTTACGTAAATCCCTTAACAAAAGGAAAGAGTTCTCTATCCCTCCCGTTCTACATTCATCATCAAGAAAAGTGTCCTGCTTTGAAAATACTATCTACAGGAAACTTTCAGAAAACACAAGATAGCCACACAAAAGCTGCTTCTTTTCTAGTCCAATAAATATTTAAAATTTCATTCAACTACAAGATAAAGGTGGATCAGATTTATTATAAATACAAATTGGAGATACCGTGACCAATATAAAGCTTTTGGAAAAAAATATACAGATAATTCTAATAGAAAATGTTTATGGATAAAAATCTATTTCTTGGATATATAATCCATTTTGTTTAGATATCTTAAAACCAAAGCAAGGAAACAAAATGGAAATAAAATGTAATTATCTCACCCTTTACTCCCTTACAAAAAAAAACAATTAAAAAATTATCAAAGACCAACAGGCTTTGCTTTTTCTGCAATATCTTGCTTTTTCTGCAATATCATGCATTTTCCCACCACCACCCTTTCTGATAAGGTACAAAGAGGTTTCCAACCATCAATTGTAACAGTTACCAGACGGCACATAAAAGCATTCAGCCCACATTCATCCAAGGTTCTTTTCTTGTATTGTAGGTGAAAAGTAATATTAGCCTCTTTACTGTTGCAGTTCATATAGGGGTGGAAAAAAGGACCAAAACAATTTGAATTTAATCCTGCACATAACTAGCAATCTCAAAAAGATATTGTTGGAGTATAAAAATATTATATTGGAAGATGTGTAATATTTAGGTCACCTTATTCTTAGTACTTCCTTATAACTTATAACTAGCTAGTGGCTGTCCCATTTTTTCCATGTGCTGCTCACAGTAGTGACATTGTTTTAACCACATCCATTGTTAACAGGTGTATAAAATCACATAGGCAGCCATCTTGATAGACAAATATTGTCAGGTACCAGCAGGGATCAATCCCAGGAAACATAGAAACCATTTCAAATCTGTGTTTTTAGGTTATCATCCAGAATCTCCTGATCATTCTTGAAAGAATTTTTTTTGTCTGAGATTCCTTTTCTAGGCTCACTTCCAACCAGTCCATTCTCAATATATACAGAAGTTTTGACTTTAGTAAAGATAACATTGGAGGGGAAGGCTGAACCCATTGATTTAATACATGTTTCTGAGCCGCTGCCATAAAGATCCTCAACCAGCTTCTGTTACCCGAGTAAGCATCTGACATAAATTGCCCATGACAAAGAAGCGTAGTGGGGAAAAATAGGCATGGTGGGCCATTGCCACGTATTTATTTGAATGCCAAATGAATGCATTTCTTCCAACAGTGTAATTGTGTTTAATAATTATTTGTTGTGCATTACATCTCCTCTGGGAGCAATATAACACTTGATGCTGTAGTCCAAAAATTGTCCTTCATGGGACGGCGTAGAATGCTGCATTAAGTACTTGGCTTTGTGTAAGGCTCTCTCTCTTTGATTGTGAAGTAGACAGGAAAAAAAGATAAAAAGAAAAAGAATTGTATGGGAGAAAAAAAATATATTATATATTATATATATATATTATTTTATATTTATCTAATTTGATGCTCGCAGAGCATTAGGTATTCTTGACCTGCTCTACAGCTTTGTATGATATATATATATATATATATATATATATATATATATATAGTGCACTTAGCAGTCAAAAAACTGTCAAGAAAAGGTTAAAATATAGATTTAGAATTATTTGTCTACTCCTCCTCCTCCTCTTCCCTGTGATTACTAATTATATAATAGATAATACTTTAATGTCTGTGTCTTCCTATAACAAAGCCAGGAAAAGTGAAAATCCCTTAAGACACTTGAAGTGGAAATGAAGATTGTAACTGGTATCTGATTATGCAGATAACGAAAAAAGGAAATGACTAATCAGCCAAGGATAGAAGATTGTACAAACTTTTACCCCGCCAACAATTTCCTTTTAGAAAAAAAATATATTTCTGGTTAAAGGTTATAATGTACCAAGTTACAAACTACAGAAAATGTGTCTGGTTTCCCCAAATGAGTAAAAAAATAGCCTACTATGTCTCTCACCTTGCTATAATTAAATTCTTTATTGAGAATTGCATAGACGCCAACGTAATTTAAGAATTCCATGTGGAAACATGCAGATAAGGACACAAGGTAGATCACTTTCTGATTCCAAAGGCATTCTTACATGGGCTCCCTGCTTTGCATATGTCTGCCACGTTATGCATAGCTTTAAGCATCGAACAGGGTTGAGATTGCACAAGACATAGGTATCTATATATATAGTCATTTTAATCGTGTTAGATCTCGTCTGTGCAGGAAACGAACAAACCCAAGCATGTACACCTGAAAAAAATGAAACACACATATGTCAATATGTATGGGTGCATCAAAAAATAATCCTGCTCTTAATTCATTAACACAAAATCATAAAGTAGAAAAATTTCCAATCAATCAAAGATCACTCCCCATCATTCAATCATTCAGTTCCACAGCAAATGCTGTCAGCTTTGGCATCAGTTGCATTTAATTGCAAGAATTACCACCTTTTGACCATTACAAGTCTTAGCCATAATTAATTCTTTTAGTGGCATTGCCTTATTTCATGTTCTCTAGGTTAAACAGTCGATGCCAATTTGCCATATATTATATTTAAGTTGCCACGCTTTGCTATGGCTTTATATATCATTTGATGTTCAGTGATCTACCATTCAAAGCCCATTCATTTCACACATCTTAAGCAAAGGAATAATGCACTCCTATGCGTTTGCTATACTTTAACCAGTATGATTGACCTTCTGAAAAAGGTCACAGGAAAACCAAAATGATAAATCTTCTATCTGGCTTCCATCTTCCGCAGTACATCACACCTGCTGCCACATACTTTGTATGCGTAACAGGATTCTAAAAATACTACTCTATAAAAATGAATGGTTCACATCTATATATAGCATAATTCTGAAAATCTGAAATTATTGAAAATGAAACATTTGTTTTACGTACAAAAGTATTTAAGTATAAAAAAAACAACACATTGTAGAGGAACATTGTCAGTTATGAAAAATATATTTTTAGTATTTCTTTTTAAATGTCACAGTTAAAAGTAATTTCACGCCGAACCTTCAAAATATGAGCCCTTAGATCTGGGGTTTATGAACATAATGGTGAGTTGTAGATATGTTAATATTAGACTAGCGCATTCGAAATTTATACAAATTTAAATTTTAATGAAATATGCAATTTTCGGCTATTCGTATGAATGCCCAAAAACAAGAAGGGACCCCAACAAAACAAGAGAAAACGTAGCAGATATCTCTGAAATATTAATTTGCATTTCTTCACTCTCATTCACGCCCTCTCATGCTCTCATTCACACACTCTCAAAATGTCTTCCTACCTTCTCCGTCGACTGCTTTTGTGTCGCTGTTTACTTTCCCACAGCTCCTCTTCTTCTCTTGCATCTTCTTGTTCTTCTGTCTTCATCGGCTTTTCTCTGTGTCGTCTTTCTTCGTCTGTGTCTCCATAAGCAAGCCCTCCCGGAGCAATTCTACAAAAGGGGAGAGTGTCCAGGAACACCCTTTCCCCTATGGAGGAATGGGGGAGAGGCTCTCTGTCTGACTCTGCTTTTTTGAGAAAATACTCTCACAGGCCAGAATAATGCAGACATATTTGTGGAGATAAAGAGGTGCAGAAACACTTCTCTTTCTATGCAAATCTGTCAATAGGATCAATCACAAATTGTTATTGAAGTACATGCCACTCTTATGGCAACTTACACTAAGTGATAAAACGGATCCATGCCCATACAACACAATGTTTTTATGCACTCAGAAATCACAGTGGGGCAGTTCTTGGGAATGATTCTTAACAAACCTGATTTTTCAAAATTAGCAAAGCCACTTTAATTATGTTATTTTCGTTGTGTAATAGCCCAATAAGACAGCCTAGGGACCTGCTGAGCAGGTGAGACCTGGCACCCTCTAGTTTGGGGTGTTGCTACGTACATGCAAGATTTTGGTCTTTGGAACACACTAGCACCAGTGAAATTACAACAACATACAGATTATATACAAACACCGTGGAATTCACAATAAACACAACACACATAACCACTCATTCCATAAACTTTTCCCCAGTAGATTAGAGCCCTAAGCAACCCCAGAACAGCAGCAGCACAAGAGAGCTGAATCATAGTTAAACATTGCGTAATGAAAGTCTCTATGGGTGTACACAAGGATCGAAATACAAAAAGGGAGGAAAAATCTGTCTCAAGCACCTCTACTCTTGACAGAAACTCAAATCCAAGACATTGGCCTCAAGTAGATCAAGCCGACATTAGCTCTATAGCTCCTTCCCCTAGCATAGGGTAAAAAAGAGCAGCACTTAATTTAATTCAGTTATTTGGGGCTCCGCAAGCAAGTTGTATTCAGTATATGATTCCGCAATAGAGAATGTTCATTAGCACATAAACATCCCACAATTTAGCCGATTCACAGTTGTCAAAAAATGCAGTATTTCGGACTTCAATGACCTTCCTAAATAAAAAAACCATAACATAAATATCAGCTGCTCCATTATAAAGAACAAGAAAAATGCAGTCAATCATTTGGGAAACATCAATCTATTCTGTTAATTACAGTCATTACAGAGAAGTAATTTACTTAGAATTAGAATTAAAACTGCATAGTGCAACATTTTAGTGATTTGTACCGACTGCAGATACTTGATATTTTAGTACTTTCTAATGCATGACTAATCCAGTTAACAGATGGATAATTTAAAAACTTTAATTGACCTAAAAGACATTTGTGTTATTTCTCAAACACATTACTTTTGCTGAATATGTTTGCGTTCTATTATAGCAGAATAAATAATGGGACTAGAATATATATTTTGTGCCAGTACAGCACATTGATATCTTTAGAACCTTCACATTGTTAGTGATTTTTTTTTCTGTCCCTGGACTTGTTCCTGGAGCGACGGATTCAATTGAAATGAAATACAGAGGCCCCTGGATAAGGAACTTCTGTTACAAACAGATTAATGGAGAAAAATGTGAAAGTGGAGTTTGTATGCCAAGAAAAAAAAGTGATAAGAACTCAGAACATGGCTGAAGAAGTTGTGTCTTGCAATTACTTTAAATATAGTTTTATAGGTCGCTTCACTTAGAAATAACTGCTGGAAAAGGCTATGGTACATTTGTTTTGACATACAATATATATATATATATCTATATATCTATATATATATAAATGTTTAATGAACATCCATATTTGTAATATTTCTTTTCTTAATGAAAATTAATCATTAATCTGTTCCTCATCCACCAGTCCATCTAGCAGATCCGGCAAATGCCCAGTGGGTCAGATGCCAACAGAACCGCACGTTCCCCCGATCTGCTGCTCCAGTGATAGAGCGGCCGCGGTAGCAGCAGCTGGATATGCCGGCTGCTCTCAGTGCGATCATAAAAATGTAGGGTCCGGCCGCACATATCCAGCTGTCAGCCAGACTTACGGCATCAGGCAGCCGATGACCTTAAAGCCATCATTGCCAGTCCCACTAAGAGATTAATGCGGTTACATCAAACCATGTTGTAACTGAGACATATTATCTTCTGTGGAGCTGCCCAACTATTATGCTATTAATTTAAGTCATTTCACAATAACCGTGATTGTTGTTTATTCTGATAATTAATTTGCGGACCAAAATATTTGCAGCATAAATGCCATAGAATGTTGGGTTAAGTTACTGAGGAGTATCAGCAAGAGTTGTATCTGGTACAGAAACAGGAAACAGATTCAGTTGGAAAGCAAGCAACCGGCAACAGGTGCACAAAAACCATGCTGGGGACGCATGTCTAACATACATCTAGATAACCTACTATATGTCCTACAACAGGAACGTTACTAACTAAGGCCTATGTAGGTATACTTTCCTCCAGCATGAAAGAGCACCAAGCTTCCAAAAATACCGTATTTGCTCGATTATAAGACGAGGTTTTTTCAGAGCAAATGCTCTGAAAAATACCCCTCGTCTTCTAATCGGGGTCGTCTTCTAATCAGACCTCAAATAGAGGTCTGATTAGGAGACTAAGATCCAGATCCCCCGCACCGCTGCAGGGGACCTGGATCCTCCTGTCTCACCACCCCCCATCATACACACACTTACCGGTGCTTCCTGCTGTGTTGCCGGGGCAGCGGGTTGACGTCTACGCGATCCGCGTAGACAACGTCCGCTGCAGCCGGAAGGAGGTGTGGCTAGCAGCGGGGGTTGTCTGCGTCCGTCGCGTAGACCTTCCCTGACTGTCAGAGATCAGAGCTCCCCGCACCGGTGCTGCACCGGTGCGGGGAACTCTGATCTCTGACAGCTGGGGAAAGTATACGCAACGGACGCAGACAAACCCCCGCTGCCAACTCCACCTCCTTCCGGCTGCAGCGGAAGGCGACGTCAACCCGCTGCCCCGGCTGGAAGCACCGGTAAGAGAGGGGTGAGAGAGAGAGAGAGAGAGAGAGAGAGTGTGTATGTGTGTGTGTGTGTTAGTTAAATGGGGGTATAGGGTGTGTGTGTGTGTTAAATGGGGGCATAGGGCATTTCTGGAGTGGCGTTAAGGGGGCATTTAATAGAGCACTCTGCCTCCTGAAATGCCTTATACCTCCCTATAATGGCACTCTGCCCCATAATATGCCTTTTAACCCCCTAAATGCCAGAGTGGCATATAGGGGTATAAGGCATTTCTGGAGGCAGTGCTCTATACAATGCCTTTTAACTCCCTTAATGCCACTCTGCCTCCTGAAATGCCTTATACCTCCCTATATGCCACTCTGCCCCATAATATGCATTTTAACCCCCTAAATGCCAGCATGGGATATAGGGGTATAAGGCATTTCTGGAGGCAGAGTGGCACATAGGGGGTCAAAAGGCATACTATGGGGCACAGTGGCATATAGAGGGTTAAAAGGCATATCATGGGCCACAGTGCCATATTGGAGTGGCAAGCCTGGGGGCAGATGTGCGTAACTGGGGGACAGGTTGGAAAATACAAGAAATAAAAACAAAAAAAATATTTTTCTCAATCATAGCTTTTATTAAAAAAAATAGTTTACATGAATTAACATTTACTGGTAAAACTTTTTTCCTTTGGGGTCGTCTTATATTCAGGCTTTTTCTTTTTTCCTAGTTAATATTCAGATTTTGGGGGGTCGTCTTATAATCAGGGTCGTCTTATAATTGAGCAAATACGGTAATAAGGATCATCAGTGTCCTGTTTTCATGTTAAATGCACATTGAAGCCGGTTTTACATGCACTTTGATGCACTTTTACGACATGCAAATTGGAAATGCTAAATTGACTCAACATGCATTAAAAACTAAGAAATACAACAATGGAGACTAAACTAACCCATAGAGTGCCAGCTACGTAGGAGATACGTAGAATGAAAAGCATGCTCAGGAGGCCAGCTACATACATGCCTCCCAACTGTCCTGGTTTGTGTGGGACAGTCCTGATTTTGCCAGTCTATACCATCTATACCGCCGCCGAGCTCTACCTCTGGGAAAGGGGTAGAGATCAGAAGGACAGCAGAATTTGGGACCACAATCCCTCAGTCCTGATTTTGTTCTCCAGTGTCCACATTAACAGTTCTCTGTAGTTTATTTCTGTCCGGCTCAGCACAATCATAAAAGTAAATGGCATCATACCCAGTAGCATGGACAGCAGCATGATTATCCCTCCCCATTAATTTATCTCTCCTCTATTTGATAAGTTACTAATTTGTTCTCACAGTATTGGTGATGGTGTGGTAGAGAGAGAAAGAAGTAAATTCAGAAATAGAAAGTGGCCAATTAATGCTGTCTCACATCTCAGCCTCTCGAGGTCAAATTATCTCCAGAACAATTAAGATGCCAATTAAGCGAACCAAGAAGTGCAAACTATAGCTCATTTTAATAAAGACATTTAGTTATGTTAGATCCGCGAAGCGGGGGCTACACTATGGGTATGTGGGTACTGCACATCTCCACACCAACACTCACTCCACTAGTGTACATGATCACTAGTCCATGCCCCATTAGAATAGTATTATTTACATGCATATGCACGTACTGATGTGGTTGGCAAGCCCTGTAACCAGAGGAAACGTGACGTGGGTGCTTCTTCTGCAGCAGTGACAAAATGCACAGAAAACACACCTATTTCCAGTTTCAGAAATATATCAAGAAAGATCTTGCTGCTGTTTGTTGCAGGTAACATTTAAAGAGCAAATTTGATTAATCTACACCACTGACAGTTATTTGAATCGATTATTAAAGTTATTGTTCGGTTTTGCATTGTAGGAGGAACTAGGTGTACTTTACTCCAATCTCACTCATCCTACAAGGTACGTATCTCATCTTCGGAATACTTTGAAAATATTGTTCTTATTGTGTCATTCATTTACCTTTTTCATTTCTTCAGAATAAAACTATATAAAAACCATATTGAAAACCATGATACATGCCAGGACAGCATGGGTACAGAATTCGCCGTGCCCTTTAAGGTGTCAGTCTGTTAGACGGCTTAACAGTTACATGACACAAAATCATAAAGCTGATACTGCCAGATGAAATATAAAATGTGTAACAAATATATAATATACAATATTGCGGTTAGTTCATAATGCATAGCTGAGTGAGTTGAAACCACAACTATCTTTTGCTTACATGAAATAAACCTTACGATGTGTGTTTTTATGCATAGTGTATATAGAAACAGAATTTGATGGCCTCTTTAATCTGCAAATGTTTTCTGACATAAGACCCAATCCTTGATCTTGCCTGAGAATTCAGGATAGCTTTATGCCTATCCCATGCGTATTTAAAATCCCCCACTGTAATAGCCTCTACCACTTCTGATGGAGGCTGTTCCATTTATCTTCCACCCTCTCAGAAAAGCAAAAGTTCCTTATTTAGCTATTTTATTTATTTAGAAAGTGTGTCCTGGGGAGCCAAATCCAGAAATGGTTTTACATACAGAGTAAACAGATTAAACATAATTAAACAATAGGTAAAACAAACAATAATAGACAAGAACAGAACAAATAACAGGTGTATTCTGTTTTTAGATTATGGGAGATCCTCATTTTCAGGGATTTTAGACTATTTGATGATTTGATCCGTGAATCTGTGAAGCTATTCCACATATGAGGAGCTCTGAAGGAGAATGTTCCTTGACCTTCTTCATTTTTTGTTGTGGATGTGAGATTGTAGGGCGCACATTACATTATGGGTGTGTGTGTGTATGTAAGAGTTAGTATGTGTGGGTACAATCATTAGAATATGGATGTGGCACATTAGTAGTCACAGAAAAAAACACCTTAGTGGATAATTTGACCTGCTCCTTTTTGATGTAAAGACTCAAAATCCAGATCAATCCTTTGTCTTGTCTTAGATTAGAATAACCATATGGGATTACCTGTGTATCAAACGATTGGAACACAAGAAACAGTAATTATTGCTACACAAGAAAAATCATAGAAGAAATTGATAAAGGTTCTGTTCCACTTAGACAAAAGATTGAGTGCTAAGCGAATAAACCTTTTTACGCCCATAATTGTATTGTTTCAATCTGAATGATTATTCAAATAAAAAAAAACAGAGCCCTGAATGAAGCAAAATAAGGAAAAATAAATACATTTAGTTTAACAAATATATTTTCCCATTAATACGAGCTGTGTATAATTTATATACCTATAAGTGCGTTTTTATTTTATTTCTGAAAAGTTATGCCTTACATATATAATGAAGGTTTATAATAGCCCTTCCTACGTGGGTTCACTAAATAAGAAAGAAGGAAATAACATTTGAAGAAAGGCAGCACAAAAACAAAAAGCAGCTCTGGTCCTCTGGTGTGTTCAGCTGCTCACTGTGCTGCCACATCTTCACCACAGGGTACCATGATACGACATCATATGCCCTGTGATTGGCCAATTGTGGAGCAGCACACTGGGGGCCTGATCACTCGTGAAGGAAATCTACCCTCCCAGTTTTGCATCAGGAAGAGTGTTGCCCCCCCCTTGGACCTTCCACCTTATGCCTAGTTTGCCTAGGCCACGATATATCACAGGTTATGAACCTTCCTGTGGTCTGCAGAGTTGTTCTGAATAAAACACTCAAAAGCCGCTTGGCCTAATCTGTAAGGTTAATGGTCCTCTACCTTTACATTAACAAAACCTGTCCTCCTAACAGAAATATTGCACTTCCTTCGTTAATATTGTCACCCACTTCTGAAGCCATAAAACTGTGGTCTTTAGGATCCAAACACCAAACCCCTTGACATGCTAAAGAGGTCCAACAAACCAGTTCCACAAAGCCATACTTACTTAACAATAAAGAGTAATGAGCTTTCTAATGTTGACACCTAACATGCATGTGAGACTGCAAATTCAAATTAATTGGTATTGATCAATGGAAGAAAAATAAAGCTGCTTGCGAAAAAATATAATAGATTAAACATTTATTATTTAACAAATATAATACAATAACTTATCTCAATTTTGTAAAATATATTGTTAACGTTTTTTTATGGCACTTTTTTGGCTTTGACACACAAACGTGCCGATTTTTACAAAATTTGAGTAAGTAGATGTTATCAGTATAGGAAATGAGTAACACAATCTCCTGCCAAACCACAAAGTAGATGACCTTGTGATTTCCTAGGCTTAGAAGAAATGTTAGTTCCATGCAAATGAACTGCTATGGTCACAAAATAAAGACAGAAAAGAAGAGAGACATTTGCTTTTGAAAGGTACTTTTTTAAATTAAATGTTATGAAATATTATATATTAATTCTTCACATCTGAGGAAAAGTTTGCTCTGAAATCTTCCTAATTCAGTTTAATAACCAGAAAGAGCTTTATTTATATTTATATGAAAATTACACTGAATAATTAAACATAGAATAATTCGCAGAAAGCATTGATATCAATCTTGATTTAAAAAAGTCATAAAAAAACTGGATATAAAACGTCTAATGGTGGATGTTTTGAAATGTTTCATTGGCTTAAAAAGACTATGGGGTAATGCTGGAGATTGTTTGTTAGTTTAAAGCCAGACTATCCTGGGTACAGACATTGAAGACAAGCCCCCAATTCTCCAAATATTAAAACCGACAGCCATTTTGTTCAGGCCATCACGTTTTGCTTACTGACAAAGGCTGCCATATATTTGGATTTCAAAATCGAATTATCTAATGGACTTCAGCAAATAATCATAGATTTTAAAAAAAACAAACAGTGGTGATTTTTAAATGAAGCGATAAAGTCTAATCCCTTGCTAATTACTATAATTTAATGGTTGCTACTAATTTATAGTGTTCTATGAGTTACACACATACGCAAGCTATTTGATTTGCCAATAGGTAGGATTAATATACAACAGCATCTGTCATGTTGACTTTGACATAGCGTAAGTTTGGATATATTAAAATGAATTTTATCTTTTATTTATTAAGCACTAACATATTATGCAGCACTGCACTGTAAAATGTAAAGATGGCGTAGTTAACAATTACATGACCAATATGCATTTGCACATACAGACACAGCAATAGCTGAGGACCCTGCCCGTTGGTATTAACCTGGATTCCTAGGTATGTAATCAGGTCAAGTCAACATTGAAACAAATATTTATATATTGTGAAAGTAAACGGAGTGGCCTTCCCATATTGCATTAACAAATTGAAGATTAGGGTTCCAGCCCTCATGTGTGTCATGCATAACATGTGCTGCAAAGGAATTATGGGTTAACCCTTTGTGACCAAGGCTGTTTTAACACTTTTGCGGTGCTCGTGTTTAGCTGTAAATTTCCTATATATATATATATATATATATATATATATATATATATATATATATATATATATATATATATATAAAATGATCTACAAAAACTAATGAAATAACCTGCTAAATAAATTCTCTAAATAAATGGCTCTGCCACTTTACAGATCTTTGGTCAGACCTCACCTTGAGTATTATGGACAGTTTTGAAGACCCCCATCTCCTTTTGACAGTAAGGGAATTTAAACATGCATTGGATGAGCATAAAGCTATGCTGATTCTAAGACAAGACCAAGGTCTGATTAATGTCTGGCTCTTTACATCAGGAAAAATGGGCAGACTACATTGGCCAAATGGTTCTTATCTGCAGCCAAATTGTATATATCAATTACATAAGAAAAGATCTAACCATACATTGCTAATTGTTTTCATTTTCTGAGATCTGTGGCCATTTTGGAAAAAAGGACAAATATTAGATTTTTCACAGTGCATTTTTATTACATGCAGTAAATCATCTGATCTATCCAGAATATCATTGGATTCCCCCATGGAGGAGGTAAGAATGACTTTAATATATATACAATACTATATAAGTACCTAAATCCTACTTTATCATATCATACGATACATTCTTTATTATATTAAATTCTGCACAGTTGTAACACTTGTCAATACATCTGACAAAATGAAACAAACATTTTTTTATTTATTAAGTATGTTATGGCAAGCTTATCAAAATCCCATGTGAAACAGAGAAAATTTACATTAAATGTGATTATTTTGTGCAATGCAAACAAATGCTACTGTCATTTAGGTTCCTTGTAACTTTCACCTTTGCACTGAAGATCAGGGAGCTTGAAAGGCTTTGAGCATAAGTTTGAATAATGTATTTGCTCTATTATAAGATGAGGTTTTTTTTTTCAGAGCAAATGCTCTGAAAAATACCCCTCGTCTTATATTCAAGGTTGGCTTAAAATCAGACCTTAAATAGAGGTCTGACTACAAGACTAAGATCCAGATCCCCCGCAGCGCTGCAGGGGACCTGGATCCTCAAACTCCGCTGCTGCTGTCACATGAGCTTTCGGTGCTTATAGGACCCCCGGCAGAAGTACCAGCTGGCAGCAGAGGAGGTTGTCAGCGCGCATCGTGCAGACGTCCCCCGGCTGCCAGCAAGGAGGATCTTCCGCAGCGCTGCAGGATACCTGGATCCTCCTCTCTGGCAGCCGGTAAACGTCTGGTTGATGCGTGCAGACAACCTCCACAGCTACCCAACACTTTACCGGGGCTTCTGTGGTGTGACCTTCTGGTGCTCAGTCTTAGAAGCCCTAGTGGAAGTCCCGGGTAGCAGCAGAGGTTGTCTGCACGCATCGCCAAGACGTCCCCTAGCTGCCCCCACTTGACACCAGGGAGTTTGGAGCACGGTGGACCAGTCAAGGGATGCATCGGTAAGTCGGGGGGTTTAAGGCATATCAAGAGCGGCAGAGTGGTAAATAGGGGGGTATAAGGCATATGAGGGGGGTAGAGTGGCATATAGGGAGTATAAGGCATATGAGGGGCAGAGTGGCATATATATGGGGGCAAAATGGCATGTAGGGGATAAAAGGCATATCTGGGGGCAGAGTAGCAAGCCGTGGGGCAGATGTGCATAACTAGGGGGCAGGTTGGCAACTAAAAGGAAATAAAAACAAAAAATGCATTTTTCTTAATCATAGTTGATTATTAAATATGAAAAAAATAGTTTGCATGTGAATTAATATTTACTAGTAAAGGTTTTTTCTTATAGTGTAGTCTTATATTCAGGCCTTTTCTTTTATTTCTAAATTAATATTCAAATTTTGGGGAGTCTGATGTGACCCCAGTTTTTACCAGCCCACGGAGGCTCTAGTGACTGGGAAGTCAAAAGATTTTCTTTTTATCAGGTGAACCTGGGACAAATCTGGATAAAATGTAAAATGACAGTAGAAATAATCTTCATTGGATCAAAATTTGTGGAGGGGAAAATATTTGCGATCATCAAGTCTGATGTTTCAAGATATAGGTGACATGGTTAATAGTAGTATGTGTTTAGGATACCCTAATGACGACATGGAGTTTGCCATATGCTTTATACTTTATTCATTAGGTTCTCCTTTTCAGGTTGCCCAGTCTACTTTATTTGTTTTCCTTTTTTTGACTTGCATATTAGTCTCAGTCCTCAACCTGTCTTGTAACTCAAAGCCTTGGATCATTTTCCAGACTATTAGGACTTTAATTAAACTAAATAAACTGACAAACGTAATTTGAATTTCATAAATTTCAGCATTTGTTATACTTTTTATCTGTAATGGTATACAACAAAAATAAACATTGGCAGATCTTAACCCCTTCGCGACCTTTGCCGGTTCAGGACCGTCATAACAAGAAGGTCACTAAATGACCTTTGACGGTCCTGAACCGTCAAAAAATTAAATAAGCTTAGAAAGTGATCAAGGATCACTTTCTTCGCTTAAACGGCCTTGCTGCAATGCCTCGATGTCGAGGCATTCAGCAAGGCCGAGATCGGCATCGGGGGCCATGTCTGGCCCCTCCCCGGGGCGTCAACAGCCGCCATACAGCCGTCATACGTTTTAAAAGCGTTTAGGAGGCGATCAACGATCGCCTCCTAAACTTAAATGGTGTCGCTGGAATGGCTCGATCAGGAGGCATCCAGCGACACCAAACACTTACCTCTGGGTGGGCTGTGACCGCTCCGGAGAGCGGTCACAGCCGCCGCTGCCGGTGATCTTCGCCATCAAGCAAGATGGCGGTGGCCCGGGAAATAAAACAATAAAGACTAAAAAGTTCTCTAGAGGGTCTGGAGACCACTTGCTGGTTGAATACAGGTACTGCATTCAACCATGCAAGTCAATGGAGCCCAGCTTTCTAATCAGTATGTGATTAGTAAAATATTCAAAAAAAATATTCAAAAAAAAATATTCAAAAAAAAAATAAAAAATAAATAAAAAATGGAAAAAAAATAAAAACAAATGTGCTAACATTTAAAAATAATTATGCAGTGATGTCACTAGATGAACCATCCAGTACCAGCAAAATGTGTAAAAAAATATAAAAAAAGTATTAAAAAAATAAAATAAAATTAAAAAATAAAGTTTATTATTTTGAGCAAGTGCCAACATTTCTCAAAAATCTCAACAAAGAGTTAAAATAAAAGCACTTCAAATACCCAAGGGGTGTCTAATATATAAAAAAAATGGCTGATGGGTTAAATTGGAGTGGCCGAGCTCAAAGATAGGGCATAGGTACAGACTGACCAAAATGGAGAAAAAAAGCGCACTTCCCAAATGTGGCATTTTAAATCTGAAACAACCCGACAAACCCATGCATGTCGGGTATCACTGCACTCAGGAGATGTTCCTGAACACACATTGGGGTGTTGTTTGACAGTGGCATATACCAGGACCTGTATATCTATAACTAAAATACAATTTGTGTGAAAAAAAAAATTACTATTACAAAGTTTGACAAAGCGTAGTTCTATAATTGGTGCATGGAAAGGGTTAAAATAACAGCATTTGGAATACCCTGGGGTGTCTAGTTTTCAAAAATATATGGTTTGAATGGGTTAAATTGAGTTAACCGGCTTCAAAGATATTCCAAAGAGGAGAGGGAGGCACAATGACCAAATGACCACCTGAATTACGCATGCCCCAAAAGTAGCCTTTTACCAGCCAAACAATCTGACAAACCCATGCATGTGGGGTATCGCTGTACTCAGGAGATGTTCCTGAACACATATTGGGGGGTTGTTTGACAGTGGCATATACCAGAACCTGTATATCTATAACTAAAGTACAATTTGTGTGGAAAAAAAAATAAAAAAAATTACTATTACAAAGTTTGACAAAGTGTAGTTGTATAATTGGTGCATGGAAAGGGTTAAAATAACAGCATTTGGAATACCCTGGAATACTCAGGACAAGTAGTAGAATCTATTTAGCTAGTTTTTTTACTTGCTTTTTTAGGTGAGTAAAAGATTTTTCAAATAAAAGTCATAAAATGTGTTTTTTTTTCAATTTTTCACCATGTTTTTTTTATTTTTTTTTTATAGTAAATAAGATGATATGATCAAAATAATGGTATCTGAAGAAAGCCCATCTTGTCCTGAAAAAAACAATATATAACTTATGTGGGTACACTAAATGGGTGAGGAGAAAATTACAGCTGAACACAAGCACCACAAAAGTGTCAAAACATCCTCGGTCCCACAGGGTACAAAACGAAAAATGAGCCTGGTCCTTAAGGGGTTAAATGAGCTACTCAAACTATGAAACTGACTAGATAAATGGTGTAGCATATTACTAAGGTAACAATAAGCAATTGTGTTCTAATTTTTGATGCACATTTAAATATTTCTGACAGTTCTTGTAACTATAGTATAGCAACTTCAACGTCTTCATTGTATTGCATCAAGAAGATTCTATTTTTGTCCATTAACACCAAATAGTAAACCCCAAAACAACTATGTATTTTTATTTTTTTTCACTTGCCATTTCAACATTTCAATCAACTCAACATGTCACATCTACACTAACTAAATTCTAAATGAATCATTTCTTTAATATACTCTGCTGAATTTAGATGTGTAAGGAGCAAAGAGGTCCCTCCACTAGACTGTTTATTAGAGCAGGTCATAAGCTGCAGATTTTAAGAGTAGTTGCCTGTACATCTTTAATTTAACATCTTCTAACTAGGATTATTATTGGAGTCTTCTTTCCCTACTTCTTGGTTGCGCTCAACTTATAGAAAGTCACTGCATCTGAACAATCCACAAAACAATGCAAAAAGAGCACAATTACTTATTTCACTGCAATGTTTTGCCTTATTAACTATCATAAAATGACATTAAATATGGAATGCTCTATCTCTATTATTTTATATATATTGTTATGGTGCCAACAACAGCAAAATTAGTATAGGACAAAATGTTCATTTTTGCTCTTTCATTTTTTGTTTTGCACATTTAAGGAGCTCAGGAAAAAATACAAGAAACTGAAAAAGAAAAAAAAACCCAACAGATAATTTTATTAAATAAATAATTGGGATAGCAAGTAGATAATATTTTAATACATGTTATTATTTATTGCTTTATATAGCGCCTTCATATTCCATAGTGCTGTACAATGGGTTGACAGTAATATAAAGCATAACAATTTGACTTAAAGGAACAAAGGGTGAGGAGGATCCTGCTCAAATGAGCTTGCAATCCATGTGTACGCAAGGTTCCTTTAGGTAGCATTTAGCTAACATGTCCGAAAGCCTCATGTTTGGTATATTCCATCCTGTTGATAGGAAACCATTAAATAAAATATAATTTATATGTCATACTGGCCTTAACAAGAGCTGTTACCAGCAGAAACCTTATGCCATCGAATTAATATAATTCATTAACATTGCACGGGTGTGTTTTTAAATGGTTAACCTGTACCTTCACTCAATTTTAGGTCATATAAAACGGAGATACTGTCACTTAACTGTATTCTGTTACCACTTAAGATTTTATCAGCCATTGTATTGACTTTCCACAGTTCTGGTTAAAGTATAAATGTCCCTTTAGTGCCACCTAGAGGATTCATGAGTACCTACGGATCTATAATTGTTTTACTAAGCTAGTGCACCAGGTCCTGAATATAAGTTATTATTATTATTTATTGATTTATATAGTTTCATCACATTCCACAGCACTGTACAATGTGTAAAAAAAACAGTAACGCTAACATTAAAATTTGACTTCTATAACAAAAAGTTTAGTGGGGCCGAGGTCTTGTTTCTCTCTGATACACAAGTACTCCACTTACAAAAATGGATAGTCGCGTTAACCATATACTGTAAAACGTTAAATATTTAACTATTTTACTCACTCTAGCCAGCAATAATGTTGTATTCTGTGTCTCATTTAACGTAAAAAAGGTAGTATCACATATAATATTATATATATATATATATATATATATATATCACTAAAGAATGTGGACCCTTCCTAATTATTGAGTTTAAGTGTTTAAATCACACTCATTGCTAACAGGTGTATAAAATCAAGCACATAGTATGGAAATGTGTTCTCTGCAGTAGGTTAATCATTTTAAGAATTGTCTTTTTTGAAAAGTAAAAGTTTAAAAAAAACAACCTTTTAGATATTCATTTTGTGGGCTAGTATTATTTCAATCAAGCTGTGTGCTTAAAATGATAGGGTGGGTAGAGATTGTGCTTGGGGCATATATTAATGCCCCTGCGATGAGTGAGCTTTGCTTTCATCCACAGTCATTTGCAATGTGTTTTTAATTCAATGTGGTATAAAAATTGTAGGATCCCTAATGTCTAGCTCTCTCTGCTGGTCATCTAGGGGTATAAAGGACTTTAGGTATAAAGTCAACAGATGCAAGGGAAAAAATATAAGGCATTTTCTAGAAATTACATGCGCTATTTAAAAAAAAAAAGAAAAGAAAATGCATTTAAATGTTAACTGGCTCTATAATTATGTCATTGTTTTAAGATTGAATTATTAGGGCAGGTTGTAATGTATTTTTGTTTATGTTTTTAAATGTTAATTGTTTGGGAATACGTTTCTTTAATATTCTTTATCAGGGACTGTGAGGCTTGGACCAGCAACCCTGAGCATGGCGGACGATGCACCGAGGCTCGACGGTCTCTAGGATTCCTGTCTTCTGTGTTTCCCTGTCAAGTGTTTTATCTTCAGATTTCTGTTCTTTATTGGTTGTTTATTGCTTGATCCATGTGTTGACCTGTCTTAGGATTCTGACTACATTTCTATGTTTGCACTTTGTGCTTCGTCTCTATGTTTCTATTGTGGTGGTGGGGGGAAACATTACATCAATTTCTTCCCCATCAGACCTCAAAGAGACATTATATATATACTGTATTATGTATAGTTTTTTATACAAACATGCATAAAACAAAGAACCATGTTTATTACATAAATGAATATTAAGCCATTTCAGAAGGAAATCTTTTTTTTTGGCCTTTGCATTTTCACAGTATGTATGTTCCTTTGAAGGATGATGAAGACTATGAGGTGATTGAAAATGACGAAGTGGAATTACGTTTTCAAAGCTCACAAGACACAAGATCTTCTGAATATGCAGGTAAATACATTTTAATACTATAGGCATAATACGCTGAGATTACATGAACTCGCTTTAACAGTGACATGAAGAATATATAAATATAAATTATATATATATATATATATATATATAAAGATTGTATTCTTTCCTTTTGCTTTTCAGATAGACGATGCTTAACCATGAATTCTGCATCTCACTTATTTAATAACAGCTTCCTTACTACGATCCAGTATCAAGGCAACCACAGATTAAAAGTGGGTAAAATAATAGTTCGTAAGATGTACTTTTACATCCGCTACTTAGAGTGCCACCGGCTGAGGCTCCTAGCCATGACAGAGAGGAATTTACAGCATCCATGCAGTCATCAATCGATCTGTTCAAACATAGATACCTTCTCAATAGGATGGGCTAAGTAGGTCAATGTTATTACATTTTGTTTTTTTTCTCTTACTCGTCTGCAGGAAGGTCCATCTGAAATCAGGGATTTCAAAATCCAATCAGGTATCTATGTTTAATGAATAATTTTAAAGATATTTTTTTTATAAAATTACTAAGAAGGTCTTATATTAAAAGCATTGCCTTAGGTTTATGAATGTTTGTAGTAGATGAAATTACTATGTTAAATGATGGAGTATAGTCTTGTGTTTTCGCCAGGAATACTTTGTTTATCCAAATCATATTTTTTTTTAATGGACACAAAAAATGTGAGGTACAGAAAATAAAAAATTGGTAACAACTATTTTGCACACAATGTACATAGCAAGTTAGGCAGTAAATGTTGCATAATGCAAGAACAAATGAAGAACTCCCTGTTAATTTGTGTACGGCCTTGAAAATGTAAAAATAGAACAAAAACACAATAGCAGAAGCTGTTTCAAGTAACAATTATTACAGAGCAATATGTTTACAAATGCCCAGACTGAAAACCTATTCTTCATACAATCTAGGATATGATGATTTTTATGTGTTTGCCTAAACTGTGACTTTTAATACAAGGGTATTTTAACTATATTGCAGTCACCCTAAAGTTAGCAATTGCCATGGAAAGTGGATTTGGAGTGCAACTAACTTCATATCTATGCTATTATATATATATATATATAATATATATATGCATATATATATATATATATATATATATATATATGCCTTTTCTGTATACTTTCAGATAAAAGACACACCAACATGGATAACACATCCCATTTTCCAGTAGATCCAGTACCACCAGCAGCGAACAAGCATCGGTATAAGTTAAATGTAAGCAGGATTCTCTGATAATCGCAAGCTTGGACTTCATATATTGAAAAATGTTTTTTGTTTTTTTTTTAAAATTGCCTTCTGCTTTTATCAGTTTAAATCCAGTTTGATAATACGATCTTGTATTTCCTTTTGTTACAGGTATGCCCAGGTACATCTGATTTTACAAAGAAAGCATTTCAATCAACCAGAGGTACCTTTCCTGAGTTGGATTTTAAAATCCCTTAATATTTTAGCTACACTATTATAGATCACACATTTTTGTTTTGCACCCATTATACTAATGCTCCTCGTCTAAGACTTGAAATGCCTACAATACAATTTTGCTCTCACAATGTTGGCAAGTGTCACTTATAATAATATTGCATGTAAAGTTCCTAGAAACAAAGTCAGTGCTCTCGGGAAAATAATTATTTTAGTGACCGACTAAATTAACCCCATGTAAGCCATGTTACAATTTCTTTTAATGCCGTACTCTTACTCTTCTAGTAAACATGAGCTTTGTGTTTTAAGTTCACTCTACCAATCATGCATTTTGTTAGAAATTCATTGCTAGAGATCATCAAAGTCAAGCAAAGGAAGTGTTGTTAACCATGTCTATGATGGCAATGTATGAAAAAGACCAACAGCTTTTAAATAAAAAAAAAAACAGAGTTTACCCATTTCGATTGTGTTTTAAATTAGAACATTAAGGTTTCTGTAGAGAGGCTAGCAGTAGTCTTAAGTGAAGAAGCCAGTTGTCCGGGAACAGGCTTGCAGTGAGAGGAGTAGGAGAAAAAGGTAGAAAGACAGCTGCCATCATACTTTACCACCATCCTATGCTCATGGGCAGCATTATGAGAGTTGCAGCAGGAGGGCTGGCAGCTTCTGAACCAGGGCGTCGGGTAGAGATGAGTGGCCCTTCAGCCCCACCCCCCCAGTAACATACACAAACTCATTGTAACGCATACACACTCACTCAAAAACATACTTACACTTAAACATGCTCTCCGCCTCACTTTGCCCGGAGCTCTTCCTTATGGCTGCTTTCACACTGCTGGTATATTTCCATTGGGTCACTTAACATGACCCTACTGCACATGCGCCCCTGCTAGCCTGCACCTGGTTGCATTCCCCCTCAACACTTGGTGTCCAAGTCAGTACATCTTCATTGAGTGTGTGTATAAAGACAGGGGCAGTATGATCTATCTACCTTACCCCGCTTTCACCAAGATGTAGCATGGCCTCCACAGGGGAGCTGAGATCGAGGTCTGTGCTGAAAAACCTTGATACATTTTAAAGATCAGTGGGCCAGTCAGGGGAGTTCTTCGCAATGCCCACATTGAATATTATCTGACTTTAATACAGGTCCAGCTGTGAACCGGAACTTGAAACCACAAAGTCTCTCTCTTCAAGTCAAAAGTAAGTAAATAAAATGATCTTTTCCGAAGAAAGATGTTATTACCGTATTTGCTCGATTATAAGACGAGGTTTTTTTCAGAGCAAATGCTCTGAAAAATACCTCTCGTCTTCTAATCGGGGTAATCTTCTAATCAGACCTCAAATAGAGGTCTGATTAGGAGACTAAGATCCAGATCCCCCGCACCGCTCCAGGGGACCTGGATCCTCCTGTCTCACCCCCCCCCATCATACACACACTTACCGGTGCTTCCTGCTGTGTTGCCGGGGCAGCGGGTTGACGTCTACGCGATCCGCGTAGACAACGTCCGCTGCAGCCGGAAGGAGGTGTGGCTAGCAGTGGGGGTTGTCTGCGTCCGTCGCGTAGACCTTCCTCGACTGTCAGATATCAGAGCTCCCCGCACCGGTGCGGGGAACTCTGATCTATGACAGCCGGGGAAAGTATACGCGACGGACGCATACAAACCCCCGCTGCCAACTCCACCTCCTTCCGGCTGCAGCGGAAGGCGACGTCAACCCGCTGCCCCGGCTGGAAGCACCGGTAAGAGAGGGCTGAGAGGGGTGGGAGAGTGTGTGTGTGTGTGTGTGTGTGTGTTAGTTAAATGGGGGCATCTGGAGTGGCGTTAAGGGGGCATTTAATAGAGCACTCTGCCTCCTGAAATGCCTTATACCTCCCTATATGCCACTCTGCCCCATAATATGCCTTTTAACCCCCTAAATGCCAGAGTGGCATATAGGGGTATAAGGCATTTCTGGAGGCAGAGTGCTCTATACAATGCCTTTTAACTCCCTTAATGCCACTCTGCCTCCTGGAATGCCTTATACCTCCCTATATGCCACTCTGCCCCATAATATGCATTTTAACCCCCTAAATGCCAGAATGGGATATAGGGGTATAAGGCATCTCTGGAGGCAGAGTGGCACATAGGGGGTCAAAAGGCATACCATGGGGCACAGTGGCATATAGAGGGTTAAAAGGCATATCATGGGCCACAGTGCCATATTGGTGTGGCAAGCCTGGGGGCAGATGTGCGTAACTGGGGGGCAGGTTGGAAAATACAAGGAAATAAAAACAAAAAAAATATTTTTCTCAATCATAGCTTTTATTAAAAAAATAGTTTACATGAATTAACATTTACTGGTAAAACTTTTTTCCTTTGGGATCGTCTTATATTCAGGCTTTTTCTTTTTTTCCTAAGTTAATATTCAGATTTTTGGGGGTCGTCTTATAATCAGGGTCGTCTTATAATCGAGCAAATACGGTATATAGAGGAATGCATTTTGTAATGTTTTTTCTGCCTTAGATACACTAGCAAACCACATACCACAATCACAAATAAGCAAAAGACACATGCTAGTTTTAATAAATTACTTCTGGTAAATACTGTGATGTGGCCATTTCACTCTATCCATCTATCTATCTATCTATCTATCTATCTGTTGTGGCGACCCATATAGTTTTTTGTTTTCTATTTTACCAGATTTTTTTTTTTTTTTTAAATCTTGTATAAATCTGTCATAAATTGGTGGAATTTTTCCAAGGATTCTCCACATGTACACCTGTGCTTCTGTTCTTTAATGGGTTGACTATAGGGTATTATACAGTGTGTCATTACAAGGCTTTGAGCAGTTCAACTCGCATCATTGCAAAGAATGTATCAAACAAAAATATCTCTCTAAAAAAAAGCTTGGAGATGGTACAAAAGTACCTAAAAAATTAACAATACTCTTAGAGGCGGGAGAGCAATGTTTTGGTTTTTTTTTTACACAATATTCTTCTCTTTTATGCTTAAAAAGCATCTACCTTTTAATCATGCCGTTTTCCCAGTGTTATGACATGATACAGACTTAGGTTTTTCTCTTTATATTAAATTTTTTGAGTAACATCCTTTTTTATTTAAGGTTTCATACCAAGTGAAAAGACATTACATACACAAAAAAGCAAAATGAAAATGAGCCATATGCAAGCCAGTGACATTCAGCCCAATTACTCCCAAGAGGTAAATATAAATTGTATTATTGTCATCATCATGATCACAGCACTGTGTAATGGTCAACAAGACAATGCCATTATAGCATTTATTTAAACTGCAATTTTAGCTGGGGTTTTGGGCTCTTTGTCTCTATTTCACCTGCCCCCTTGTTCAGCGAGTATAATTATGTTGCTGTGCGCCATTTCTTGGCAACCTGCATGCTCAAGAATTCATACATTTACTTGATTTGGTTATAGTTATGAGACATTTCCCCCTGCTGATCAGATTTCAAAATATGTCACATTACAAAGGATGAATCTCAAGTAAGAGTTCATAAATTCACATAACAGATTTAACAGGATATCACCACTTTACTCTTATATGATGCCCAATTATTTATTGCCAATAAAAGTATTGAAACATTAACTACAATTCAATCATCATATAATTAATAAGTTCCAATCAAAACGATTTATGGTCTGTTTAATCAAAAAGTCTTCAGGCATTCATGATACCTTTTTAGTAAATCAATATGAATATGGTATGGTATATAATAAAATATACCATCTGAAACAAATTTGTTTAAAATGAAAACTATATATGTATATAAAATCAAAAGATTCTAAAGTTCAATTAGCCTTTTAAACTTAAACTTGGATTGGAGAACACAACATGCCATTGGAACACAGGAGTGATGGGAGTGATAAAGGGCCTCTGTAGGCCTATGAAGAGAGTCCATTAAAAATCAGCTACAATAGTCATTTACAACATTAACAACGTCTGACCTATATTTCTGATTAATTTCATGATATTGTAACGGACAAAATTTGATTTTCTTTCAAAAACAAGATTCCTAAGTGACCGAAAACTTTTAAATGGATATGTGTTTGTATGTATAGTGTTCTTTTTCCTCCACATGGTGATGGTAAACTACCCAATCCTCTTGTACATTCACAAACTAAGTCATTGTAATATTCTCTATCATTTCTACCAGGAAAATGAAATCAGCCAAATTCCCTCTACCAGAGCTTTCTGTACAGACAAGGATGAAGTTCACTTCAAAAGAAAATATTACAAATCTGCATCAGCACAACTCCCAGATGATGATGAACCCAAGGCAGTAGCTCTTAACCTGGTAAATACAATACCCTACAAAAATGTAAATTTACCATTCGTATTGGTCTAACATTGGTTAGGTTTTTTCTCTTTGTTAATCCAAATCAATTCCAAACAGAAAATGTGTAGTAGTGTCTGGGTCAAGAAATACAGTATAGACTCATAGACTTGATATAGATCAAATCAATCTATTTATTGGTTATAGATCAAATCAACCTATGGTGGCCATGAATTATTTAGGTCTGAGTGAGGAAAATGCAGAGAGAAATTTGAAGGTGAGAGAAACAATAAAGAAACAATAAAGAAGAGGAGTTAAATATACTAAATGTCACATAATAATTCTGGTAGTGTGTTTGTGATGCAGACAGAACCCCATACCTATTCAATTTGATCTCCAATAAGACACTAAAGAGTCGTAGGTTACTAAATAAGAGATGCAATTTATCAATTTAGCATTACATAGTTTAATACCCCAAATGATACGGATGTAGCAAGGCAAAACCCTCCCTATACGTTCCAAAGCGGTGTCTTGAACCATGGACACAAGTGTCACTTTTAAAATGTTTTAGATTTTTTTTAGATTTAGTTAGCTGTACGTTTAAGTAAATCTATGCAATTGTGTTTGCAAACTACAAAATAAGTATTATACACCATTTCTCAATCCTATGTGTATATTGTGGAAAATGTATCTTAACTTTAACATGACTACTCCTTCCCATTTGGTACATTTTCTCTCGCAGATTTATAATTAGTTATAGCCATTTATGATTCCAGATCCCCTCTAACCCGTCTCAAAAGTGATTTTTCATACTCTGCAAAAACATTACCCTGAAAACTAAAATGATCGTTATTGTTCTTTAGGTCTGCTATTCCCTTGTGTTTTGCTCAATCAATGAGAAACACTACACACATAATGTTTGATCAAACAAAACCTAATTTAGCATCACTACCGCAGGGTAGATAGCAGTTTCTTATGCGAGTACAATCTATTCACTTCACACGATATTTGTCAACAATACAGTAATACATCACCAGGCCAAGCACTCTCCTAGCTGGGTACTCGCTAGCCCGGGAAGTCCCTGGTCAGTCTGTTCAGAGGGTATAGCTTGCTCTCGGTCACGCTGGATCACGTCCTGGGCTGCCTGCGCACATCTCTGACACCTCAGGTGAGGCTTCAACATTAGCTGTTCAGGGGCCTGGTCTTATATACCTTTCAAGAGCAGTTTGCTGTTTTCCATGCTGGTACATAGTTGACGTCACTTGGTGTTATCTCATCATTAGAAATACTTGTGGTGGCCGTGCCTTGGGATGCTGGCCAGGCACCCGTGGCTTGATCGAATATTCAAGAACGCGCACCGTTACAGCCCTTATCTCGTATCAACAGCTGTCTGTACCATTGCTGTTTACTACTTAATGGAACTTGTTATATAACTACTCATACCACTATTCTATCATGACTGGACCCAGGAATCGTACTACCATAAATCCCTTTTATTACACCATGTATTTCTCCTCTTTTATCCCTTTGTAACATAATGGCTTATACACTCGTTCAATGATATGATGTCTTGAGTACTGGCTGCATTTTTAAAATACTCTTCTATAAAAGCTAACTTTCTATAGGTTAGCAAACTTTCTATAGGACTAGTTACTTGAGAAAATCAATGTCAAAATCCTACGTGAATGGATGCGAGAAGATTTTACTTGATCATTGAATGTACTAAAAAAGGATAACAGCTTATACTGCAACCTTTGGCTAATCTAACACTGAACAGTCGAATCTAGAATATGAAAGACTTAAAAATTAAATATATTAAATAATAAAGAAAGGATGTGGTTTCAAATAAATGTAAAATATGACTAAGCATGTCAATGGAATATTTTTATAATTAGAAAAGTTTGGGGAAAGAACTATAGTTTGAATATGTTTTACATATTACACATAGTTAATAGGCCCTAGATACTTATTTTTGACATATAATGCAATGATAATACATATAATAAGACTGGAAAGTTTAGATTGATACATGCATTATGACATCATGAAAATAGCTTCAAACTAATTGTTAGAAGCACGCTTTTTTCCCCCATAACAAAGATTTACAACTTCTGCTTAAAATAGAAAACAAATGTTATCCATTCATACATCTGTAGGTATCACATTCGATGATAGGTTGAGATTATGGCCATTTGATTCATTTAATAATTCAAAACCTGTTGGTTTTTGTCACCAAATGTGATTTTGCACTTCAGTCATGAGAATCTGAGAATATATTCTGATTATGTGGCTAGTTTGGAAAGAGTATGTGTAATTAAAGAGCTAGTTCATTAAAAATGCACTATATAAACTCCAGCAATATTTAATATTGTAGGACCCGACCAAGTGCAAATGGTATATAAAAGAATTTGACCGGGTGAAAGCAGAGCATGTTTTATTACAGGAAAAACAAGTAAGATTTTGTTTTAATAGTTACTTTATGCAAGGTTTGACTTAGATCGCTTCTGGGTGCCCATAGTTCTAAATCTGTACATTAATATTTTACATGTATATTTCATTTTAACTGGCATGTATTTTGCACATACATGTTGGTGAGTTCTAGGAGTCTCTTGATTTCTTCAATTTTCTATAAGTGAATGGCACACATTTGAGTGGCCTGCGAAAATAATATATCTTAACATTGCCAGTATCACAAAATCACCCGAAATCCCACGCACACGCATAGTAGGTAACAATTTCAATGTTTAGTTAGAGACACAAACTCATTTTTTTGGGAATTCAAACTGAAACTTTCCTTACAGTCCTGTAAAGTATACAGTAGTTCTGTACAAGTGTGATTTATTACATGTTGATTATGAATAATGTATTAAATCTTTCAGCATTAAACTGATCCAAAAATTTTAGGCAGGCGTGAAAAAAAGAATGCCTTTGAACATATACATGTCAAAATTTAGTTTTAATCATTTGACAAAATGCAAAGTCAGTGAACAAAAAACCCCAAAAAAACCCTAAATTATTATCTGGTGTGACCACCCCTTTTGCCTTCAAAACAGCATCGATTTGTCTAGGTACATTTGCAGAAAGTCCAGGAGTTTGTAGGCTTACCGTTAGGTGTAGGATTAAATAATTATATCAAACAGGTGCTTATGATCATCAATTTAATGTATAGGTTTAAACACAATCATTAACTGAAACTGTGAGGAACAGTCTAACTCACTAGCAAGGTGAGGTTGCTGAAATTTAATGTCACAAGTCATTCACCATGGCATGACTGAGCACATCAACAAGACACAAGGTAGATAAACCGCATGAGCAACATCTCTTCCAGGCAGAAATTTCAAGGCAGACGGGGATAGATTTCCAGATCTTCTGTCTAAGCTCTTTTGTAGAAGCACAAAGAAAACGGGATTACACGAAGAAACAGAACCGAGTCTACCTAAACCCAAAAATAAAATGGCTAGTTCAGCAACATTTTTGAAACAACCTACCTGCCGAGTTCCCTAAAAACTGTGTTTACATGTACCTAGAAGAATTGATGCTGTTGGTTACCCTTTTTTCTATTGATTATAGCATTATAAGCATTTATACTTTATTGCATTTTTTTACATCTGCACACATTTGCACAATACTGTATATACTATGGACAAAAGTATTGGGACACCTGATCATTACACCAACAGGGACTTTTATGACATTGCAGTCTAAATACATAGACATTAATATGAAGCTGACCTTCCCTTTTGTACCTATAACAGCTTCTACTCTTCTACGGAAGGCTTTCCACAAGATTTTGGAGTGTTTCTGTGGGAATTGTTTCCCATTCATCCAGTAGAGCATTTGTGAGGTCAGGCACTAATGTTGGACAAGAACACCAAAGGGCCTTCCCCAAACTGTTCCCACAAAGTTGGAAACATAGCATTGTCCAAAATGTCTTGGTAAGTCCCCTTCAGCATACCAAGACATTTTGGACAATGCAGTGCTTCCAACTTTGTGGTAAGAGTTTAAGGAAGGCTATTTTCTATTCCAGCATGACTGCTTCCCAGTGCACAAAGCAAGGTCCATAAAAGACATGGTTGGACAAGTTTGGCGTTGAAGAACTTGTCTTGTCCTTAACCCCATTGAACACCTTTGGGATGAACTGGAACGGAGATTGCAAGCCAGGCCTTCTCGTCCAACATCACTGCCCGACCTCAAAAACGCTCTACTGGATGAATGGGGAAAATTCCCACTGTACTAGTAACTGTAAAATTATGAAGCTTCCCATTTAGAGAAATCAATATTTATATTTGATTAAAAAAAAAATGAGTGTCTCTAAAGTTTAATTTAAATGTGTTTATGAACAGGATGGCACATTTCTGGTAAGAGATAACGGAACACGGACATTTAACGAACCATATATTTTATCAGTGTATTATGGATATAAAGTATACAACATCAAGATAAGGTACCTTGAAGACAGTGACCAGTATGCTCTCGGAACAGGTCTAAGAGGAAATTATGTAAGTCATCCTATTAAATACCTAAAATGTATGTGATTTTGATACCTGTACCATATACAGCACAGATTCTAATTATTGAGAAAAGCACTACCAGTCCCTCTAAAACTCTATTAATTGCATTGTAAACTCTATTGCACTCAAATTTGAATATCTAAATTTACCATAGAATAAATACAAATATAAATAGTTTTTACAAAGAATCAAAAATAATACAATTTCAGGGATGACAATTGTCTAAGGGAAAGCTAAAAAAAAAACCCACTTTATTTGTTAAATAAATTTCATAAGCAACTGCTCATTCACAAAGCGATAACAGGCAAAACTAATGAGGTCCTTTCACCCTATTAACTAGACTTGTGCACAGTGAGCAAAATCAATTTAGCCGATTTTTTTTCCTTACTTTTGCTACATTTTTTTTAATGTACATTTTGTTTCTTGTTCTTGCTGTTCGGATATTTGGAGTAGTTTTTTTTTCATTTGGAAACTAAATTCAAAACTATATTTTCAATGGGGGAAGTCTGTCACCTAATGAAACGAGGTTCCCTCCGAATTTTCATTTCCCTCAGGAAGTAACACTCAGAAGAGTATTTTTAAAGGGTAGGTCCCAGCCACCTTTTGGTTTCTCCTTTAACTTACAGCAGTAGCATCTTAGGGCTTAGGAAGCATACGGAAGGTAATTGAGTGGTAACAGCAGGACTGATTCTTCTATTTCACTTTTTTTCTGGACCAAAAAACAGACCTGCTGCAATCATCTGTTCATCTTTGCTCTGGGGAGATATAAACGTTACAGGGCGGTGTTTGTGGTCGTGCTGGAACCGGCGTTGCTTGCTGTAGCACTAGTAGCGGTTTTATTACGTACTTCACCATCGAACAGTTTAATTCTAAATTTGATCCAGCACCAGCGCTTCACTCCTCTGTGATGCCATGATAGTAACTACATTGTGCCTTTATATTACTAGGTGGGATTAAGAAGATTTAAGAACCCCACCCCACTCCATTTTTTACAGTAGTAGTATAGTTAAACTATATGCCACGGTTGTTTTGACTACTTCTATTTATTCTGTATCCTCCAACACACAGTCTCTTTCCTGCTTTCCCCGCTAGAAGAGCAGCAAAATGGGCAAGTTAGTGAACTTTCAATTAATATCTGCAGTTTTGCTTGATAGCTTTCTTGGGGGTCCCTCCTCATTTTAATTCATACGAATACACGAATAAGGTTACATCCAACAATGAAGTTCATATGAACTAGTCTACTAGTAATTATTTAGTACGAAGAGCAGAGGTAGCCTGGTAAATACCTTGCAGGGACAGTTAGCTGAGCCCCAACAAAAAAAAGAATACAGTTGAAAAAATGATTATTATTTTGCTTCATTTATCCAAATGTTTTGTTAACTTTTTATTTTTTTACCTGTTTTACAGAAATTTAATTCCGTGAAGGAAATGATTGAATTTCACAAGCATATACCCATAATACTTATTGATGGAAGAGGCCAGAAAGATACACCACGACCACAGTGTTACCTAACACACCCACCCAGCGTGAACGGTCCAATGTCTTCATTAACACTTTAAAACATCTATTTATCTTGAGATGGTTTCATAACACAATAATGTGGACATGTTTTTAGGTCTTTTAATCTGGACAGCTCAGCCCAAAAAGGTTTGTGGAGTAGCGGTCCTCAAAGGATAATTTCAGGCTGTTCTTGTGGCCACATTTATCAATGTAGCCGTAAACACATAAACCACTCAGACATCCTCAACAAAATAATGCACTAAAACCCTGGATCACTGTCCTTTCCAAATCGTTCTATGGGAATTGAGCTTGCGCGCCAGTTAAGCACAATGCTCGTTTCATTCTGTGAGCAAGCTGGCAGTCACACGATGGCTTTTGCTATGGCAGCTGCAAATGACTGGGTTGATCGCCACATCCGAGACCTGGCATTTTTTCAAGGCACAATAGACTTGCATTTACCGCAGACCAACGCAGCTACTGTAGAGCATGAGTAGATACCACAACAACCCAAAGACACTTTTCAGTTCATATACAGTATTGCTGCACTGTAATAGTTCTCTTCTATGATAAACTAAAATCTTTTACATAACAGATGTAAATTTATATATATATATATATATATATATATATGCACACACACTATACTTGAGCAGCATTCAAATTAGCCAATGTACCTTTGAGACGTAAGCGCCCTGACGACATCTTTATGTCTTTCAACGCAGCATATTTGCATATTTTCAGAACTATAGAAGTTATGGCAGTTGATAAATACATAACTATTTTTGCGTTTTATTTACATATAGAGCTTTTCAGTTATCAAATGGGCTTTCATTAATTAAAAGCAGCCTGTGATAGGGCTCGTCTCATTCTGGGACGGCCAAGGCCGATATAAGCCAAGCAAAAAAGAAAATGCTCTAGATTGTAAGCAGGGTCCACTTTACCCAATGTGTTGCCTACTTTACCCAGTTCTAGATTTACCATACCTTTTAAATGAATGCGCTGTAAGAAATGCTGTGCAAATTGTTGGCGTTCTATAAATAAAATATCAAATATGTATATTTGGTGAAGTAGAATGGATCCGTACAGTGGAACTGGATTTTCTTTTTCCTTAAATGTTTTAGGCATCTGATTGATTTACTACTTGGGTTTATGGCTTTCTCATCTAGCTAATCCTTCCAATACATTCAAGATTCTCATCCAATTGCCAACAAGCCTATTTATGGAAACAGTTAACGTTATGACTAATGTACTATCCACTTTACAGACAGTATCATGTAACTACCTACCGTAATTAGAGACCACACATCAAGTTGAGCATCAGTATACATCTATACAGTGCCAGAAAAATATGGTTTATTCACTAAAAGGAAACATGACAAGAGAGATTCCGGAAAAGTTCTATTTCAGCTTTTTACACTGTACATTACGAAGGTCCAACCGCAGTGTGCTTCTGCTGTTTCACCCTGTATAATACATAATAAATTAAATACTCTCCAAAGTCTCCTTACACATTGAATTATGCATTCTACAGCTTAGACCTTCCCGCTGGAGTCCTGTAACACTGTTGCTTCTTTTAGATAATAAACTCAAGGGAGCAAGCGACTCGCTTCCTTTTGTTAGACTATTTGATTCATATTTCTTTTATACTGTACAGTAAATTAGAAGAATGGTTAATACAAAAATCAAAAGGCAAAATATAGCATTTGGATACTATACTATCAACAATAGAACAAAAGAGAGTGACTGGGGAGTAATTATTTGGCTCTTTCATTTAAGAGGAAAATTCAAGATTTTGACTTAAAATGGCAATTTGGGTCTCTTCTAAACTGATCCATTATTAATGCTGTAACAATTATTTTGGGGAAATTAAAATGCTTATGGAAAGCATCCACTGAAGAATACAAGTTAACCCCTTAAGGACAACGGGCGGTCCCTAAACCCATTGAAAACAATGCATTTTGAGCCCGTACATTACGGGCTGTCATTAAGGGGTTAATTAAGACCTTCATAAATATAAAGGAACCATATTTTTCATTATCCCAAAGTGGATCATGTGTGCAGACAATAGGTGTAATGCTAAATGCTTGTAAAAAAAAGGACAGCCAGTGTAATGCTTGTACCAACATAAAAGTGGGTTTATTTCACTTACTTTAAGTAAATTACATTTTACAGTGTTGAAAAGGTAAGAACATGTATTTTATTTCCCATCGAAGACTCAACATGAAATTCAAAGCAGCTTGAAAATACATGTAATTTTGGCTATTGTAAATGCAGAACTTTCTTATTTAGTTAAAGTGATGTCATAAAATGTTTCAGCAACACTATATGTAACTCAGCGAACATGAATTGTAGAAAATAACATTTCTAAAAAGAACAGCTGTAGAATTCTGTGATAGGGAAGTTACAAACCACCAACTCCAACCTGGTTTTCACGAATAGGTTTTGCAGACAGCTGCATTCGCGGGCACTTGGTTCAATAAATAAGAGATGTTGCTTGGTGGTGGAAGGAGATAAAAGTCCCCGATCTGAGATATTGCAAACATCAAAGAATACATCATGTAGGGTAGAGCTTGGATCTTAAATTTGGCAATGTGCAACGTTTGCATGTATAGTGTGGATTTTATGGCAGCATCTTAGATTGGCTACTAGAGACTCAAGTCACAGATCATTAAGAGCAATACCCTAATTTCAGGTGGTTAGTTTGATTTAAATAACCTGAACCCTACCAACGTTTATGGTATTGTGCTGCTATGGATGGAACTTAGAATATCAAAATCTGGCAGCATCTGTGCGGAGAGTATTAATTGTTTTAATGTTTGTAACCTACCATTTTTACTTTGTTATTGTTGATATTGTTTGTTCGCAATTTTAGATATGACTGAAGGCTCCTGCAATAACTTTCTTCTTATGAAAGATTTGAAAATACTAAAAACACATTAAGTTAAAATGGTCCATTAAGATTTTTCCAATTGATTTATTTAAAAATACTGATTCCATGACTGTAGCTATATGCGTCTACAACATTTGAAAACACTTTTGTAATCCTTTAACATAGAATTAGCAAACATACATCTATTAAACACACTAGGTGAAGATAGCGAAAAGATACATTCTAACATGTTGCATTTAAAGACAATAGCTTGTAGTGCTAAAGGCTACTTTAACAGAGTATAATTGATTTAATAAAATGCAATTTAATGTTAGTATGAAAGTACGGCTATGCGACTGTGTGCAGCGAGGGAACCAACAAAGGTCTGTAGAACCTAATAGCTATGAGAGATGAGAAACGAAATGTACTTGTGATAGGAGGAGTGTTTAAGAATCATTAGGAGAAAGTATTAAATTCAGCATCTAATTTTATGTAAGAATGATACCATTTACAAAGCTTGCACTATCACTTATAAGGGGTACATAAATGGCTATTAATCGTACGGATATCAACTTCTAAAAAGATTTCTTGAAGCACAAATGTATAGATGTAAGATGTGGACCAAGAATGTGTATTCACTAATGCTCCCAGCAATGTACCAGACACTGGCAAGATATAGTATAAAACTGGACCAAGTCAATTGGTAATTCGCAACATAGCTTTTCGTATTATAGCCTTTTAAGTTAGTTTATTTGCTTTGTGACCACAAATTTAATACAACGTTGGCTCACAGCGAAGCCTTTAGTCAAAGTCAATACCTATCATTTGGCCAACAAAAGATGTAAAATTACATAAGCTTTTGGGGTCCTCAGATGTTCCCTCCTCAGATGGACCCCTGAGGTGCTGAAAGCTTATGTAACTTTACATAAATTTCCTACGATGGCCCAACAAAATGTGTGGGTTCAGCTAAAAACTCCATTTCAGCTATGTCTATTTTACGCTTATGGGTCCAATGCACCTTAAATGGAACAGACTGAAGCCAAAAGAAAGTTCTATTCGCTAAAAGGGAGAACGGACAGGAGAGTTAAGTTTTTAACACCTTGCCTCCAATATACATTATGAAGATTCAACCCCAGTAAGCTTCTGCTGCAAGAAGAGTTTGGCTGACCCTGAATAAAAATTACCTAAGTGTTCCAGCCCACTGCATTACAAATTATGGGAGACCCGCTCAACCATTCTTGCTGGAGAAACGTGCTAGCGCTGACTAACTAATGAGCAGCAAAATCACAACTCTTGCTTTGTTGAACACCACCAAGAGATTCGGAATTTCCAAGTTGGCAGGTGTGATCTGGTTACCCAGATAAAATCATGAAAACAAATCTTTAACTACATTGTAGACACACTATAGCGCAAAGCCCACATTTCAGTCGTGTCTCAGACTTTGCAACCATATGCGATAATGGAAGGCAGAACATTAGGAATCTAGGAAGAGAGGAGAAACGAGGGGCATGTGATTACACACACACTTAATACTGAAACTTTCAACGCGTTATCAATGTTTAAACGTCATTTTGATAATAAAATCCCCTATAAATCATCTTCAATTTAAAAAGTTTCTAGTAAGGCACATAAACAGTGTATATGTTCTTGTATAAATCAAAGAGCTTCAACAAAACGCTTTAATACTAAAGATCAAATTCATATGTAATTGCAATGCTAAAATAATTAATGGCCCTAAATACAATAAGGGTTATTTATGAAAAGTGACTCTTTTTACAATAGCAACCAATGGAACGGTCCAATCGGTAGAGACATTCAACCCAAATGTCTTACAACTGCTTTGAGTAGATTATAGAATCATCAGGATCACTTCCTCCAAACATATCAAGCATATGTATTGCACATCTTTTCAGATAAAGTTACTTTTATGATGTTGCTTTTAAACTTGTTGAGAATTTTCATAATATGACGCGTTTCCAGTGAATCCATATCTGGATGGTTTAATACCACTACCGGCTGATTGTATGAAGGTGTCTGTGTTAACTGGCAAGCTTTAAAAGGCAGGAGTCTAAGAGGTCTTGAACTTTGAGGTAATGTCCTCTTTGAGGCAAATGTCCCTTGTCTTCTGGAAAGTGCTTTATCTTTTGGCTTCAAGCAATTTGCTTTGTGAAAACTTTGTTTTCTGGTCACTTTTGAAGATTGATTTCCTGGTAGACAAGCGTTTGTAGCTCTGTGCACATTTCCTTTTGTTACGATGTTATCACTGCTGTTATCTGTAATATTTTCCTGTTCTGAAAATGTATCAGTTGGATTGGTTTTTAACTCCGGCAATTTAAGGCCATTTTTAAAACCATTTTGCATCACACATGTAAGAGGCTGCATGACGACATTTTTGTTGCAGGATAAAAACAAAGTCTGAGGTTGAGAGCAGAAATGCATGTCCTTTTTATTGTAGCGGTTTGGTTTGTCCCATCTTTTCTTGTGGTCCTGCATTAATGCTGACGTTCGATCTTTACAGGTTTTTCCACCATCTGGTGTGGGAACCAATTCAGCATCAAGACTTTTTTCTTTAACAGTTAGTCCAAAATCAGCATTTTCCAATACAATGCTTGTCTGTTTTTTTATTTTGTCAAACAGCTCATCATTACCCTTTTCCAATTTGGAAATGCATGTAGTGGTTGCTGTACTGGGAAGCGCTTGGTTACCAGGAGGATTCACAGATATGTGGGCAGCACCTATCGTTTCAATGCTTTTCTTAGGAAGAATTGATTCATTGCTGTCATTCGGGCAGTTCTCCCATTGTATGCCTTCTAAAATGTTCTTCGATCCAGAGCTGAGGGAGAATACTGAGGAAATGAAAGGGCCTTCTGCCACATGACTAATATTGTCATTGTTTTCTTTTGGTAATGCTCCAAGCAAATTTTGTTTGCTTTTTGTAACTGGACCATCAGTTACTGACATTTGTTCTTCATTTGATGGAAGTTTACTAGCACTAATTTGAAGAGCACTGCCTTCTTGTAAGGAACACAGGCTTGAATGATCAGCATGCTCTTCTGAAGTCAACATATCATCTGGCCATTTATGTTCTTTAAGTAATGCTTCCTTGTTGGGCCCATCCTCATTCTTCAATCTTAAATCCCTTTGTTCAAAACACTTTAAAGTTAAGTGGTAAGTACCGTTAACAGGATTCACTTGCGCAATCTGAGCAAAACAACTGGACGGTACTTTAAATGTTTTAGGCGCAACTACGGTTAATGTCATCCATGGGTACAACGGACCTTCAGATGGAGAAATGACTTCTACTTCCACTTGACTGCCATTTACACTAGCATTACTTACATTTGAATCAAATGTGGGAAGTAGTGAGGTAACATTTCCCACGTTATTTGTTAAATCTACTTGTTCGGTAGTATTTATTGTATTGTTTGAACAACCATGCGACGTATTACTTGGTAAAGGCGTTTGTACTATATTGACAGACTTTGCACCGTTAATTGCACTGCTTACAGAACACTGTATTTTGCCATCACCATGGATTCTTTTGATGTGTTTTACAATATAGTCATTTCTAACAGCCCCATAACCGCAGTATTCACAGGTATATGGAAACTTTCCTGTGTGTGTCACTAAATGTCTCTGGAAGTCGCCTTTGGTATATGATACGTAATCACAATGTGAGCAGGAAAACTTAATATCATTGTGAAGAGAGACATGGTTTTTATATTTGTGTGGGTCTTTTGTAGAGAACCTGCACTTTTCACAATTGAATTTTGTTACCATTTGCACTTGATTAGGGAGATTCATCATCCTTCTTGTTTGCAAAGCATCCAATTTTATGATTTTTAAGGCAAACTCAGATGCCAATGAACCATTCCATTTCCAAATGCAAATCCAGTATCTGTCCCCTTTCAAATATTACAACATCCTTTCTTTCCGGAGCTTGAAACTGGAAAAAAAAAAAAGAAAATCAGGATCCAGGATTTCTGAACATGCACTGGAGTGGTTAAACAAAATATAAACACAAAGAAGGCTTTAACAATATAGCAGCGTCAAAACTTTCATTTATGACATCTGACTACTGTTTACAATGGCATGCAAGAACTTTTAAAATGTTGATAATGATGATAGCTATTATGTTTGAATAGGGAATGAAGGAATTAAGGTTTTATATATTTTTTTTATACATTTAACATTAAAGAATAAATACAAATCCAGATTTTACCCTACTAAGGGTGCCCAGGAAACTGCAAATCTCCCAAATACATCATGCAGCGTCAGAGCCCCATCATATTTACAGTTGTGCCCTGCATATGCCGCTTACTGACCAGAGACTTCAACTGATTCAATAATGCAAGCTAGGAATGTATCAATGTTAAGCAGAAGATTGTTTCACCAGTGAAGATTGAGAAATCCTGACAAGGGAATCTACTTAACTGGTAAAACAATCTTTTACTTATCATGGATACACTGTAGCAAACAGATCAATAAAAAGCCTGATGTGCTTAGCTCATTGGTACATTGACGACATAAGTCTCAGAAATCAATTGAGACATGGAGAAGACAATATGACGGAGGAAGGTACAGAAAAAAAATAAAGTTTCGTAAATACCACTTCAAATGCTAGCACAGAAAAATATTTGAAAATAACCCTTGCAGTGCTAACTCCATAAAAGCATTAATGTTACTAGAGAACGTATTGCTATTTGTACAACATGAAAAAGATATAGCGTGGATAGAGCCGCTTGATCATTGGGTCCTTCCTGGACACAAAATTAGCAGGCGCCTCAGTCAGGTTTTGAGAGTGCAACTTCATAAATTTTTCATTCCATATTGTGATCTTTTATATTACGCTATTATGATATTAGGTGTATTTTTATGTTTTCTTTATAGGTTTCAAGCACTTATATGCTAAACTTACATAAGAATTGTTCTGTGTATGATGTTTTATACATTTACGACATTTGGTCAGATATATTGTTCGCATTCACGTTTATTAGTGGCTTTATATATGTTTTTACGCAACCAACTGTTTTTAGTTTTAGACTCTTTCTTCAGCTGAAGGGTTTAATATGGCACATTTTTCATTCATGTATAATTTTGTTTCATAGCTAAAAATAGCCCCTGCAAATCCAGCATTTGTGGTTTCTTTTTTATGAAAATAAAATCTAGTCTAACTCAACTGTAATCAAACTAAACGTGAATTATTCTTATAGTTCATATAAATAAATATGGGCCTTCCCATCTTCAGCACTCCGTACTCCTCACTGCATTGGATTATAATATTAAATGAAGGAATTTAGAGAAATTTGCTCTAATAGAAATGTAATGGCTACTCATAAATGGAGCTATGAATAAGCAAATAAATCTCTGCATTTATTGAAATCTGCAATACAATTTGATATTTAACATTAACATTATAAGTAGTTTTACAGTGACCTCCTTCCACTTATGTTGGAGATCGGCCATTTCCATCTTCACACATAGGGTCCCTAAAAATTAAAGACTCCCTGCCTGCTACACACTCTCCACTACTTTTCTTCGCCAAGTAGTTACATAAGCTAATATCAGAAGAAAAGATTGCACAAATCATGAATATGTTACATCTTTTCCTAAAGAACAATAAATGGTGTTAGGTTGAATAAAGTCATGTTTCTTGGGCTAATACACCTATAAACATTTTGTTGCCAAAGAACAAAAAAGTATTTCCATACCTGTGAACATCCCAAATGTGTTCCTCAAGAGAGCACACATGAGCTGGGTTAGTGGAACCAGATGTGCAGGGGTTGTGGTTAGGCACAGCAAGATGAGAATAATTTATTGTAAATGGGTTAGAACATGGGCATAGCCATGCCTGTCCTTTTAAGTGATTCCCCCACCAAATTACAGCAAAATAATGCTTTGGAGGCCCAATAGTAGGCTGAGGCCTAATCAGATCTAAACGGTTTCCTGATATTTAAATCAGGAATGCTGCTTAGGCACTTTGTGGGTGGGATATAATGGCTGATCTGAGATGAAGATATAAAGCACACCTTTATACTTTAAGTGCACCTTTTTACCCTTCCCTAAACATAAGGCTGTGTAGCCAAGGTGTCCTAATAAAGTGTTCAAATTATTTTTGTAAGCTTACTGAGCTGAGTGTTCTATAAAAAATATTTGACAAAATAATTAAGGCTAAATAGACATTATTGGTTGTAGCATATAGATTGTAGTTGGATGAAATGCATTTCCCTTTGTGACCATAGGCCACAACCACTAGCTTCTATAAAACATGGTATACATGACCAAGGAAGTAATAGTACGTCCTATGTTTTTGTACCAATGGGAATACATTCCCACTGATACTGGGGAGATCAGGCTGTCATTAAACAACTTGAGGTATATCCCGTTAGCATTAGCCAGCATCACTATCTTACGGTTGGCTGATTGAGTGCAACAGCTTTCAATGCAAGTGCTGGTTACACTAGAATAATGGGGAATACCTGAACAGATTGAAACAATGAGTGAAACAATGATTGAAACAATGAGTGTCAGCCCCCCTACAGGCTTATTATAGGTAACATGATGAGCAGCACGGAATAAAGTAAAAAGGAAGTGTTTCTCTCTCTTCAAAAATAAAACAAAAGGGACCCAGTGATGTCACCATGACATCCTAAAGGGGTATCCATCCTGTTCCAAGAGAGATCTATGAGGTCTTTAAAAGACCTGAAGAGGGATCTCCAGTCAAAAAATTAAATATGAAAAATGTAAAAAAAATAAACAATAAAAAAAGCTGTCCAAACACCTTGTACCCCCAACTAGAAACATACATAAAAGGAAAAACTTCCTTGGCCCAAATCCAAAGTTCAAAAATAAAAATGGTGTAGTATGTAAAGAATGAAAAGCATTTTGCTCCCTTGTAAAACTAAAATCTCGGGGGATATTGGTGAACATAAATCAGGTTATTGTGGATGAAATCCTAAGTAACATTAAAAACATTTTATTTTTTTACAGTTTGACATATTATTCATGCTAAATGACAAACTATAAAAAACCTGGTATAAAGAGAAACAATATTGTGTTGGTAAACATGCGTTAGCTCACTAAACATGGAATTGGGAAGTCAAGTTTCAACAAAGTTACGGCAAAATGGTAAAGCTCCAGACACTAAAGAGTTAAAACACATTGTTCCAATAACTATTTACTTTGGGAAAAATAGTACAGGCCGTTTTGTTTGTTAAGTACTGGTTTATCACTGAACGCTTCCTACGGCTTGGTTAAATGTTCAGAACTTACAAACGCATGCTCAGACAACAGCACTTTTATAGGACAAGATTTTTAAAGGAAAATAAAGCTTTTATTACATAAATACATTGTTAGATAACCAATTGTTAGTTTTCGATGACAGTTTTCCTTTGATACATAATTTTATCGTATTAAAATTATCAAATCTTATCCTATCATCATCTATAGGAAAATGTGTTTGGGTTTGAAACTAGGTCATAAATATATTAAAATAACAACAGGTACAAACATCTTTAGAGATGTGATTTATAGCAAGAGAATTGACAAGGTTTGGGTAAATTCCCCAAAATTGCTTATATGATTTTTATTATTATTATTATTATTGGTTGAAACAGTCACTTCTCAAACTATATATTCTATATTTTCTGTAAACATATAAATACATATCTAAACTAATTTCTTAAAATGCAACCAAAAGCCAACAGGTCTGTAGTTTCATGTTTTTGTCAATCATACTATATTTATCATTTTGCCCAAAAATGTCTAGTCAATAAATTAAGTACTGGCAGCAAGCTTGTTCAAGGCATTCATTAGCTTGCAAGTAGGCTGCATGTAGACACAGGCAAAAGGGAAACAATAACTATTTTGTACTCAGGGCCTAGGGTTAGGTTCAAACAACAGAAGAAATTAATATTTGCAAATCAGACATGTCACTGTGATTATTTACATACAAAAGATAAACAGTACAAAACACACAATACTAGCATTTAGGCAATCTAAGGTAGTAGAGTTCTTGTGTGTTGTAATCACAAGGTTTGATGAAAGGAAAACAAATGTTCTATGCGGCTCATCAAGATGTTCCAAAAACTATTGTTGGGTAAACTATATACTGCAAAAGGTGTAAGGAATACAACGTGCTGGAAAGTAATGTAACAGAAGACAAGTTATTGATGATATTTTGGATAACCATTAAGCATTTTCCCACAAAATACTTTGGGTGTAATATATAAAAATGAAATTAGATAGCGTGACAATGTTTTAACCCACAATTACACACACTTGTAGGACTAATGGGCTCTAGGATAGAGAGATGATGCTTTATTAAATGAAAGAATCCATGCAGGGAGTAAATTAAGCAAATTACAATCATAAAAGCCAGAAATGAGATTATGCTTACGCCCCGACTCGAAGCTGTGTATTATTCACAGTGCAAGATGGGCTGCAGGGCTGAGTGCCAGGCACCATACACTGATCCATGCAGAGTCTCTCCCAGTGCCAGGACCTACTAATACATCAAGGTCTATGTAATTAAATGGTCTACGTGATTATGCTCATTATTTGTTTAAAATTGTACGGTGTAAACCCCCCCCCAAACAAGGATTCCCATACTGTACTCCTTATCCTATTAGTCAACAAGCTTCTCAAGGCTTCTTCCTTGCATACCAAGTTCAAGGACATGCTCAGCTGTACTGGAACATTATTACTTTGACAAAACTGTGATAAAAAAAAGTTCCTGTTTAAACTTCTGTACTGCATAGTTAAATCCCTGCTTTAATAATTAAAGCTCACACCAACACACCTTCGTATTAACCCATTCACATCACAGTTTTCTTCAATACACTACAGACAATATGTAATTTCACATTTACTATACAACTGTCGCGGTACATTGACACGCTTGATAATAACCGTGATGCTCAGCAGGAATAACACTTTGGAAAACAAATACTACCTAACAGTAAATCAAGCATAACAACAATGTTGACTACATATACTTACTACAGAATACAAACCTCTCCAAAGTTAGTGAGTACCTTTATTTTATTACAATTATGACTAGTATAAATGGTACCAAACTGCAAATGCAACATTTACCATTATAATATTGGGAATGAGAACTTATTTCTATATTAGACAGTTTTTTTTCTCATAACGGAGGATACCCTTCCTTAATAAAACACCATTAACATTGATGAATTTACCGATATATTAATATTTCCAACAATAAAACGATATATGCCACTTTGATTACATTCAATGTCCTTTTTTATCTTTTGAAATTGTTCAACAATATATTGTTTCAAAGCAAGCTCTAGTAGATTATTTAGTTATATTTAACTGACAATTAGTGATATAATATACGAGAAAATTGTGGCGCATCCCTCTCTCTCATCCTAATATGCATATAACATAATGGTATACAATTATGTCTTTGCTCTACAGTGATGTCCTTATCTCAAGAAAATTTAAGTTAAAAGATCATTCTAGGTTTTCTTAAAGACTTTTTAAATAGTAATTGCTTTCTTCAATTGTCTGGTTCAACAGTTCAATTAGGCCTATATGCTACAAATTAAAAGGAGCAGCAACCACAACCTGCTGCCTCTCACCATGACGTTAAGGGGGACGTGTGTGTGAAAGGGTTAATGTTTTGGGTTTGAAATATATATTTTTTTTTTAAAAAAAGGGAACAGTCCGCAGGCTCACTTGCTGCTTCCCCCTGCAGGGCCCAGAGTAACTACACCATAACCACTGGTGCTAATGAAATAATCACATGTGATCTATTTCTGTACTGTACTTGACAACAAGCTCTGCCAATCTCACGTGACCTCTCATATTTAGAGCTTGTTTACTTCACTTTCTGCACCTTTGCACCAAAGAATTGTGAAGATACACAAGAAGGCCATGTTAAATAGAAATAAAAAGCCATTTGGGGTATGGTTGGCCGCCAATTCTACTTTTATATGCACCACTAACTCAATTGACAACAGGAAGTCAAATGACATCTCAGAAGTCTTGAAAGGTGCATGTGTGTAGAAGAGGTGCTCGTCCTTACTGAAGTGCTTTGTCCAAAATATGCTGATTAACAGATTTATCACAAAGTATGTTGTCAAGCATTCCGTCAGGAGGTATTTTTTTTTTCCAACCTATAATCATTGAGGTAGGGCATAAACCTTTAAATTACACATACAAAACTCATTTCCATGCTTGTAAGGGAACAGCTTTTAACCCCTTCAATCCCAGGGGTTTTTGGTACCTCAAAGCCCAGAGCAATTTTGCCATTTTTGGGGTATGTCGGTTTAGCGATGATTCTCTTTTCCTGTGAATAGTGTACCCATATAAACTATATATTGTTTTTTTCAAGGAGATAGAGCTTTCGTTTGATACCATAGTTGGATGATTAGCTAAAAATTCAGAATGAGAAATTTAGTAAAAACTAGCGAAGATTAGAAAAATAAACTAATTTTTTTTTTTTACATTTTCCCTCTGAATCCTCACAAAACTAGGTAAAGTGATGGAAAATCCCCTCCAAGTTTATGAATTCAGGTGTCCTGATTTCAGAAATACCTAATTTATATAGATTTTCCAGACTTTCCCAGCACCAGGGAGCATACTATAAGGTGTACAATTTTGTATAATTTTTATGCCTATGGCTTAACGGGTTTGGGGGTTGTGAATGGGGGCAGGAGGGTTATACTGGCTAGATGTTATGCTAGGGCAATGGGAAGGTTTTTTTAATAATTTTTTTATTATCTTTTTTTATTTTATTTTTTTTTATATATTATTTTTACACAGAAATGGTTAGAGGTCCTCCTGAACATGCCAGTGATGTCACAATGACATCACAGCTCACATACTTTTTTTTGTATTATTTTAATGATTTATTTATTATTTTTTAAATGAATTAACTTTTTTTTTCTCTTTCAGGACAGGAGGGGGAGTGAGAGACATGGTTTCTCACTCCCCTCCCCGCGATCCCCCTGCACCGATCACACTGTGATCTCTATGCAGGTCCTCACAGACCTGCATAGAGATCGCAGCATCTCTGTGCCTCGTCGGAGGGCAGGATATCCCCGCCGGAAGCTGTTACAGGAGATCGGCCAGCGATGCCGGCTTCTGCTGCCAGGGGGGAGTCCAAACGACAGCCTGGTCTCCCGTGCAGCGGCAGGGATGTGTCCTTGACGCTGCACGAAGGGCTGGATGTACCGGGGCGTCCATAGGGGTTTCTTAGTGGGCGTTTTTTGGACGTCCCGGTACGTCTATAGGGGAATGAAGGGGTTAACATTGTTCGATTTTGCATATTGCAAGCTCACTTTGACTTTTGGTAGATAACGTGCTTATTTCAATAGCCAACAGCATTCTATACATGGCAAATTGCAGTTTTGTACTGTAGACAAAGAAAAAGCCATTTCTTGTAGCCAGGAAGTCACAAACTCATAGAAAAGGACAGCGCATAAAAGTGTACGGCTGGAAGTAAACCATAGCTATGACTACCTGAGTCCTGTGACTTTTACTGTTCATGATTAAGATCATGAACTCTTACACACAGCTCTTGTAAGATACTTTCTGGCATTTGCATTTCTGCAAAACAATCATTTTATTCAGGTGATTCAGCAAGACCGAAAAGACTAGAATTGGTCCATTCAGTCCATACAACCATAGTCACTTTTGATTGGCTTGCCTTTTCCTATTGTCCTGAGTGTAGATATCACTTTATGACATACAAACCATTACTACAGTTCCATTTTGTATCATGTTCCTTCTTGATAAGCAAGTCTCTTACCCATGTAGAGACAATTCCGTGGGATCTATAGGTCTATGATTAAGCCCATAAGGGCGAAGCGCGTGAGATGTCGATTCTTTGTCCCGTTTTCATCGATGTGTAAACATCAATACAGTATTGTGGTTTTAATGGAGGTATTGGTGTATTTTTACATCCTATATCATATCTGCTCAGAAATCTTACATTTCCCAATCTCAATTCACCATATGATTTCATGGTGGAAAAATATCTGATATATATTTTTTCACTTGCTTCTCATCAAACAAACCAAATCCTGAAACAGTTAATGTGTGGATTCTTAGTGATAATAGGGCTACATTTTTAATCAGCTTTTGATAATGCCTAGAATACCACCATCCATAGCTCCCTGTGTTTGGTTTTGAAAATGCCAGTGTTCTTCCTGATGCCAGTGTTCTTCCTGATGCTTCCTAATCATAAACAACTCAAGTCAATGGGGAATGTATCAAAAGTCAGTGGAAATCCATATGAAGGTCTTAAATGAAGAACATCCTCACAATTTATTCTAAGGGAAGGGCTGCTCTTGTCTCCATACAGGTTATCCCAAAGTCATCATCTTCTGTTTCCTTGAATGAAAAAATAACAAAAAGCCCTTCGTTGGTCCTCTCTCAAACCTATATTGTCTTCCCGCTCATCACCTCCACTTCGATCACCTCTTCCTATCTTTGTTCATGTGTTGAGGTGATAATGTTTTGCTAGTACACATCTTTGGCACCAATTCAACAGTAAATGGTCACTTGGTTTCACTTTCATTAGCTGTCCTCGTTCAGGGTTGCAAAGTTCTTCCATTCCCGATTATAGTATCAAGCTGTTAAGGCTATGCCAACATTGCTTCTTCCCTTGATCATTCCTTCCATGTCTTTTCTAGAAAACCTGTTTCTTGACAATCAAATGGAGTCAATGTAAAATATTTACCCTCATCTTGCATTGTTAGCTTTTTCCGGCAGTCCAAATGGGCCCATGTGTCATCACGTATTACAGAAAACAAAAAAAATCAATTTTGTAACGTGCGATGTCCAAGTCAGTTCTGCTGTTTTCCTGGATGTACTTTTGATATTGCAGGCTGACATTATGCATTAGACCTCAGTCACTTATATTTTCAAACATATTTAACAACTTTAAAGAATTTCTTAAAAGCATCCAAAAGTGATTTAATGTTCTAGTTTTATATTTGTTGGCAATAAATGCCATTGCTCTCTAATGTCGAGGCTTATTCTGTGCTGTTGGCACGGAGGTTGGGGTACCCAAAAAGGAACCCAGTAAAGCAATCTCTGATAAACAAAATGTGGCTGTTCAACTTCTGGCACCAGCAATTCACCAAATCATGCCAAAATTATTAATAAAAATATTTTTTGGTGGTTAAGCAGCTGCCTGAAAATTGACCCAAGCAAAATACCCTTGGCATACCAAACGAGCATTTACTAGCATAGATTATATATAAATGTTTTGGTCCCTGGGATACAAAACAGCCCTGATTGTGAAAGAGTTAAACTGATAAGTCTGAATTTCTGTACCCTACCAGTTTTTTTGTTTCCAGCAAGTTACCTTTACAAATCTCATCTACAGTGCAAACTGTATTCTAGTATTTATACTTACTATTTTAATATTGAGCTTGAACACATTAAGGTTCTGGTTAACACATTGTGGCTTGAGTAATTAGACAAACTATATTTAACTCAAATTTAAATTAGTCACTGAACATAAAACTTTGTAATAGTCCAAGCTATAAGGCTTATGCAGTCCACACATTAAGAGGTTAAAACATCTTTTTTTCAGAAAATTATAGCCATTGTACATTACCATAGAATATGGTGATGCAATATACATCAATAATAATTAAACAAATGTAAAATAATACAGAGAGAGGATAATTGCTTTGAGCATCCCATTGGATCAATCATTCTCATTAAATAACGTATCCATAAGTGACACCGCTGAGGTTGGACTTACCTGTTCAAAAGTAGCTGATCAGTGAATTAGGTTGATTTGATGAGTGGGGGGTTAAAACAGATCTCAACTCTAAACATACCAACAAATACCACACATACCTTTACTCAATTGAGTAGCCGAGAGCTTTGCACACTGGCAATCATAAGGTTAAACAAATGGCAGGCAGAGGTCTCTGTTACCATTATTCGTATGTCATCCCTCCCAGTTACCCACACGTTTAACCCCACGAAATTCCACTGTCCCATAATCCTTCGCTGTGTCAAGTATGGGCTTTCTTTAAGGGGCTACACGCTACGCAAGCGGGCCCACACAGGTGCCGACGGCTACTGGGAAAAAATAACTCCCGTTCACATCGCCATACCCACCTCGCTAACCGCCGGCGGATGAATTCCTTGGCGGTGCAGGATTATACTCTATCCGTGTACAATGACACAGACACCCCCCAGCGGTCACGGGAGCCTGAGTCCCGCAAGCCGTGATGTCGATAACAGCCAGCGTGCCATTCACTCAGCAAACGGAACTCTGAGGAGAATGACGTCGACCAGCGCACGGATTGGTTTCACGTCGCGGCGTCTTCAGTAGAACTCTACAGAAGGCGGTCCTGCCATGTACAAGTCGAGCAACGTATCAATGCGCCTAGGAGAGCCGCAGCGCAAGCTAGTGGTCAGATGTGGAAAGACGTCAGTGGATATTGGTAGAAAGAGGTGATTCTAGACAAGTATCACTATTCATCCAATGCATCTGTTCTCTAAATGCGCAGCTGGTAGCCCTGAGTTAAAAATAGGTCTTACGCAACGTGACTTATTATAACAATTAAGACGCAGAGTATAAACGTGTGCTTCTGTATAAGGTCAGTTTGAGTCCAACTATATAGATAGCAACATCAGTTCTGTAAGATTATTTTGAATGGCAGTATATAGTATTTTCGTAACTGTGTGTATGTGTGAATATATACAGAGCTTGTCTCTGATTTATGTGTATTTGTCACACTTAAATCAAACAAATTCATCAAACTAATTTTAATAGTAGACTAAGATGAAATGCAGTATTCAAACGATGATTTCATGTATAGAAGGGAAAAACTTTCTAACCATGCCTATCCTTATGTGAAAAAGTAACTGCCCCTTAGCTACTAAATTAACTCCTTCAGCCTGGTGTTTAAGTACCATAAAGTCTGTATGTTTTTACCATATGTGGGTTAAATTTAAAGTCTCCTTGTCTGTGTTTGATGCACCCATACAAATTATACATCCTTTTTAAATATTTCAACCATTAAAACCATAGAAACATGCAGAAAATAATAATTGTGACTTGCATTGCCTATTGCAATGTGTGTAATCAGCAAGCAGGGGAGGGGACAATCAGATATCCCAGGAGGGTCTAGACAGAGCCTGTATAGGATATCCTGTCCTCATGTCACTTTCTGGTTGATGTGAACAGTGACATCTCCCACAAAGGAATGCTTGCGCTGGGTGCCGTTACAAACGATCGATCAGCAGGAAGCCACTGATGCTGGCTTCTTCTGACAGTGGTGAGTTCAGGCTGATAAAATATAGTCTGATCTTCTATGTAGAGGAAGGTAGATGTTCATGTCCCTGCTGGAACGTCAGGACGTACTGGTACGTCCTAACATGCTTTTAAGCACCGTTTTTAGGGCATACTGGTACATCTATATGGTACTGAAGGGTTGACCAAATTTAATTGATAATTGGGGTTTATTTAACTAGACACACCCAGGCATGATTATTGGTAGCTCTATTGAATCTAAATATCAAATAGAACCTGTCTTGCAAAGCTAAGCAGGCTAACAGGTCTCAAATTGCTGCAATCTAAAGAAATTCAAGGACGGATAAGTAACAATGTCATTGACATCTATGAGTCCGGAAAGGGGCACAAATCCGTTTGTATGGGGCTCCAGAGAACCACAGTGAGAGACATTGTCTACAAATGGAGAAAACTAGTGGTGAACTGCCCCAAAATTCCTCCAGGAGCACACCAACAGCTCATACAGGAGGTCACAAAAGAACCCAGGCTAGCATGTAAAGAAGTGCATGCCTCCCTTGCCTCAATTAAGATCGGCGTTCACAATTTCACAAATAGAAAGAACCATTGGCGCATGGGCATCCAGAGGGTCACTTGTCCACCCAACACCCCAGAATTTCAAAGAGCACCAGCTCTTTCTTTCCCTCTAGCTGGTGTTCTTCCTTTCACCCTGGCAGCTGGCCCTTCGCAGAGACATCATTTGCAAAAGGTATTTTATTTCATGTATTGCAGCTAGGGTTACTCTGAGCCTGCCTGGTATGTTAAGCATCATCGAGAAGGGAGTACCCGGTAACTGGTGTCCCAAAGTTTAGCTTTTATATCATTACGGATTGGTACTGCAGCTGCTGTGGAATGCAACTCTCATGAGTCTCAGTCATTCATTTGATTGGCTGAACATGATGAGAAGTGTAATAACAGCCACAATTGCTACAAGTGCCTTATTTTGGCTCCCAGCCTTTATGTCTCTTATTTTACTGCCCTCTATGCTTTCTTTTTTGTGATACCTCTAAATGATTGCTGCGCATCACGGAGCTACACTACACAACATTAACTTTTCTTTACTGCAACTCACATGATGCCTTGGAAACAACATTGCTAGTAGATTATTATGGGCGAAGTGGCTAATAACTGTTGGGCTTTGGGGAGTATACACTTTACAAACACCGACTTTTGTTAACTGCATCTACAATAATATTCAGCAGTAGACTGAATATACCTTTTTATTTGACCTGGTTCCACCATTGCATTTTAGGTGTACAATACAAATTCTGGTGCTCAAATACCTTCCTTGTCTGCATTCGTGTACTTGCAATTTTTTTTTAAGCACAATTGCCTGTTTCGCGCATTCAACGAAAACGAGGGCGATAACGAAGTGCCAAAAAATTTGTTTGGATTTGTTGGAACACGTAGCCGCCATTACAGGCCGTTTTGCTGCTGGTTGATGAGGTAAAAGCCATTGATTTGTTATGGCTGTAATTGATGGGTCTAACAACCTGTGGGAGTTCTTCCTTACTTTTTTCGCTCTGGCCAATCAGCATTTACAAAAGGAAGAGACAAGCATTAGACACCATTTTAACTTGTTAGTAGCAGCAGTTACAGACTGATTGGAATTTGGCATGTGAGACAGTGACAGCTTGGCAGAGGCTGGAATTGATGCTCATTGCTCACCTGCCATACTTCAAGTAAATAAATGGTTTATTTTCATGCAGAAAATTTACTGTCGTGAGGTGGATTGGAGAAGCTGTAGTGACTAGTGTAGTGTAATACAGGAACTGCAGCAGACATTTTTTCTCCCTTTTCCTGAGTAGAGTTTAGTTGACTAGGACTGTTGCCCATTTATGCTACAAGCCAAACCTGTAATTTGCCAATTTTTGTATTATCTTTATATCATATCATCTTATTCTTTATTGATAAATATTGGTGACAAAACCAGACATTATACAGTATAATATTGGGGAAATTCAGTCCTGCTCCATGGGGCTGCATGTGTCTATGATGTACCAGTGTCTGCCTGCCCAGGCCCAGTGCTCCACTGCTGCACCTCTCTGACCTCTGGGGAACCTTTTTTCCCTTACATCCTAACTGGCAGCACAAGAGAGGTATTATTGCCCCTGTGAACAATTAGGACACGTGGAAAATTAATGATTTACACAATTAAATAAGCAATTAACCCCCATTACCCCCCCTATAAAGGGAACTCCACCCCTAACCACAGTGTGCTTTTTTCTGTCCTTTGGACATATTGGGACAGGTGGTGGTCTCTGTGCGAGACCTTGTGTTAGCTTGCTCACCTTTATTTTACGTTTTTCAGGTGCCCTCCTGTTGGATTGTGTATTCTATTTTTGTCTGCTGCCCTGCTGTGCTGCAGGACGGCCTCATTTCACCCAGCATTATCTGTGTGTTTGTGCTGGATCTATACCTGACTGGTTTGGATGTCTCCTCCCAGCTGCTAATCTTCATGTCTGCTGATCTAGTCTGTGATGTTCTGGAGTTTCTCTATGCCTCCCCTGTACTCGTTTTAGCTGCTGAGGGGGAGGAATCCATTTCTTTTCCCTAAGCAGCAGTAATAATCCCATAGAAAGCTTGTTCTTACTTGGATTCCTGATTTTCTTCTGTGACGTCTGACGTCACTTCCGGGGGTGTGGCTTCCCGTTTTGGTTCTCTGCCAGTGTATATTAACCTGTTAGTGTCCTTTAGGCTGTCTCTTGGTACAGCTATTAAGTTAGCCTTCCTAGAGTCTCCTGTCTATCTTTGGCTTTGTGTGTTATCCTTCCCTTGCATTTTTAATCTCAGGGTAGGTATAACTAAGAAGATTTTTATATTATTTTGGTCATCTCTTTTGTAGATGTCATCCCGTACTCCAGAGGATCCTGCTCCTGAGGGGCGCAAGTCCACTGCCAAGCGCAGGCATATTACCTGCCGCGGGTGTGATACACCTCTAGAGGATGCTTACCCTTATAGTTGCTGCTCAAGTTGCAGAGATCCCCCTGAGGCAGAACCCAATATACGTGATATGATGATTTGGGTTAAAGATTTTGTTGGATCCTCTATCAAGAGATTTGAGGATACACTCCAGATAAAGAGACCTAGGGCCCAGTCCCCTCCTAGGGTGGTCCCTTTGTCTGAAGACGCTTATCTCACTGTAGATGAGCTTGACTCGTCTGAAAAAGAAGAACCTGCTTCATCGTTCTGGTTTCCCATTGAGAAAACCCAACGGTTACTAAAGTCCATCTGGCCGGGGGGCCAGGATGTTGACCCTAAGGAAGCTCCAGGAACCACCTCTAGAGGGCAAAGGGCCTTCAAAGTGGATGAGTCTCTCATTAAGTTAATGGGACTGAATGGAAATTCCCGGAAAAGGTCCGGTTATCACCAAGAGGTTCAAATCTATGTTTCCGCTTAATGTAGACCAGCAGTGCCCATGGGGTCCTTCCCCTAAAGTCGATATGGCCATCGCCAAGATGTCCAAGAGGGCCGTGGTACCGGCGGATGATGGATCTTCTTTACAGGATGCCATGGATAGGCGCGCAGAGTGTTCCTTGCTCCGCAATTATGCAGCTGCTTCTGCCTCAGCTTCTGTGGCTATTGCCTCTAGTGAGGTTACTAATTTTCTGCGCACCAGAATGTCTCAAATCCAGTCGGATATTGATGCAGGTGTTCCAAGAGACGATATCTTGAAGCAGTTTAAAACAGCTCAACTGGCTGTGAAATTCCTTTCAGATGCTGCGCCTCAACATCTGAAGCTAGCCTCCAAATGTATGGCGCTATCTGCTGCTGCAAGGAGACCCCTATGGTTAAAACCCTGGAAAGCGGACAACGCCTCCAAATTTTCGCTTTGTGGGTTGCCTTACGAACCTGGCAAGCTGTTTGGCAGTGAGCTGGACAGGATCATGGAGGGCCCTTCTGACAAGAAAGGCAAATCCCTCCCCCAGCAGGCTTCTAGAGGGAGGGGCAGACAGTCCAGAGGATCCAGGTCCCAGGGACCTTCTAGATCCCAATGGCGTCAGGGGACTCAGAAGAGAGGAGCAGGTCGCTCCCGCGGGTCCCATGAGAAGAGAAAGGACCTTTGTCGCTGAGAGTCTGGCGCCAGAGAGTCCGGAGGTAACCCCTCCTCCAGTGCTTGACCCCCCGGTGGGAGGTCGTCTATCTTTTTTTTTCTGGAGGCTTGGGAGAGGTCCATACCAGAACCTTTTGTTTCCCTACCGCCTCTGAATTTTGTTCTGACATATACAGGAGACTGGCGGATGATCATAGATCCTCGCTATTTGAACAAGTTCATAGCGAGAAAGAAATTCCGCATTGAAGTCCATCCGTTCTGTAATAAATATCTTAGTGCCGGGAGACGTGATGGTCTCTATAGACTTGAAGGACGCTTACCTTCATGTTCCTGTTTGCCAAGCCCACAGGAAGTATCTGCGTGTGACTGTATCCCTTTGTGGCGAAGTGAAACACCTTCAGTTTGTTGCCCTTCCCTTCAGAATCTCCTCTGCTCCTCATACCTTTACCAAGGTTATAGTTGCCGTGGTAGCAATCTTGAGACTAGAAGGCCTAGAAATCGTCCCATATTTAGACGATTGGCTTCTAAAAGCCGCTTCTACAGAAATTCTGTATTCTCATCTTCAGCAGGCTCTGGCTTTTCTCCACCAGTTAGGGTGGATAGTAAACTACCAAAAGTCTGAGTTGGTTCCATCCACTTCCAGGAAGTTTCTGGGGTTCATAATCGACTCGACCCGGATGACCTTCTCTCTGTCTCTCGACAGATACAATCGGGTTGTCAGAGCCGCCAGTTCTCTAAGGACCCCTCTGTCGGTATCCATCAGAACGCTTATGAAGATGTTAGGGCACATGTCAGCAACTGCGGATGCAGTCCCTTGGGCTCTTTGGCACCTATGCCCTCTCCAATCAGAAGTATTGGGCATTTGGAATTGCAACCCATTAGGGTTGAACAAAATGTGCACCCTGTCTCCTCAAGTCCGTTGCTCCCTCAGTTGGTAGGAGCATCTGAAAGATGGGAGGTCCTTGATTCAGCCAGCCTGGATTCTGTTGACCACGGACGCATCCCTTCTAAGTTGGGGAGCCCATCTAGAGGACATTCCAGTACGAGGTACTTGGTTCTGTCCAGAGAGCCTTATGTCTTCGAACTTCAGAGAGCTCAGAGCAATCAGATTGGAGCTCCTTCACTTTGCTCCTCAAATCCGCGGCAAAGCGGTGAAAGTTCGTTCAGACAACATGACGGCGGTTTATTTCATCAACAAACAGGGTGGCACGAGATCTCAACCTCTTCTCAAGGAAGTGGGAAAGATCTTATCATGGGCAGAGCAGAACCTCTCCCACCTCTCTGCAGTCCACATTCAGGGATCTCTCAATGTGGTAGCGTACCGTCTGAGTCGGGGTCTCAGTGTTCCAGCCGAATGGTCGCTAAACCAGGAAGCATTTCATCAAATTACTCTTCAGTGGGGAATGCCAGAAATCGACTTAATGGCTACACAACATATCGTTGTGACGATATGGATACCTGGAGCAGCCTCTCCCCCAGGATGTATCGTCCAGAAGGGAGCTTTGCTGGGACCGGGGGCCAAGTCAGTGACTATATCTCCCCCAGGATGCTGGTCTCAGCTGGGGTAGACACTGGATAGGGAGGCAAGTATTGATCCCTCTGCCTCCAAGCATAGCCTTTACAGAGGCTGCCAAGTTTTAAGCTCAATGCTGACAGATCCGAAGACTCTGCCGCAAACCTCCCCAGAAATGGACACATACCAAACTCTTGGAGAAGACTTCTCTGTTTATTGCAAGACAGACAAGGTTATATAGGAAAACAAGGGGTGGGTAAAACACTACAAACAACCAAGTACTTTGTATACAAAAGGAAAGGTAACATAAGGAAGTTAACTCAGGCATTTAATTAATACAATACAATAGTTCACACCACAAAAAAGGGTTAATAACATCACCATAAGATAATGGCAGTGAAGACAGGAAGCAGCACCAATAAACATAAATGGATTATACAAAGAAGGAACATCAGTTTGAAAATACAAAATACACATTAACCCTTGCATGCCCACAAGTTTCAGACAGCTACCATCATATAGGTAAAATTGAAATCCATACGCATCTAGCAAATACTAACTCACACTCATACTAGACATGTGCCAAAAATGATTCAAGTATATTCTTATGTTTGGCACATGTCTAGTATGAGTGTGAGTTAGTATTTGCTAGACATGTGCCAAACATAAGAATATACCTGAATCATTTTTGGCACATGTCTAGTATGAGTGTGAGTTTGACATGTGCCAAAAATGATTCAGGTATATTCTTATGTTTGTTTTTGGCCCATTCGTTTAGATGAAAAAATGGGGCGGGTTTTAAATTTGGGAACGAAATTCATTGCCTGGTGCCCACGTCCACTTTCACACTTTCATTCTTTTTCACTCACTCTCTCTCATGCTCTCTAGATGTTTTCCCTACATTCTCTGCTGACGACTTCAGCTTCTGCTTCCACCTTTTTGTTCTTCATCGTCTCTCTTTTAATCTTATATCTTTTTCCGCATCTCCCTGGCTGACATAACCTTCAGAGAACTTTCACTTCATGGGGGAGTCTGTCCTCTTTTTCGTGCTTTGTATGAATAGCCAATTTTGACAGAACCCAGTATATTTGCAATTCGTATGAATCTGAATGCACAAGTCTAACTCATACTAACACCATACACTAAGATACACTCTAACACTGATACAGTGCTGTGAAAAATTATTTGCACAACCAGTTATTAGGTTTAGGGACAATTACTTTTTCACAAGGGTGCAGTAGCGTAACTGGGACAGGGCTTTCTAGGGGGCCCAGTGAACCCTGTGACTAGTTGTTACCTTTTTACGCATGCCCCTTCAAAATTGTTTAGACCTGCAGTGGTCCCAGGGGACCTTTCTAACCCTTTTGAACAGGCATGTGAGACAGGAACGCAGCGTGGTCACGTTATGTGACTTTGTGCCAAAACTTTAGGCTGCTTGCACATTATTGAATAAATGCAAAAGCCAGCTCACCTCCCTATATATTCATCTGCACGGATCCGCACGGACTTGATGCGTGGAATGAACACAAAAAAACCCAAAAGGATCGATCCAGCACTTGAAAAAAACTTCCAGCTTTATTTATTTTACTAAATGATTAAAAAGCATAATTCACACCTAAGTGCATGAGTAGTACATTTCTTTTTCTTTTATTTTTGTTAAACATATGTATTGGAAATATTGTGATATATACATATATTTATTCCTTGTTTTTTCATTTTATTTTCCATCACATATATACATGTTTATGCACCTCCCTGTGATATTAAAACACTGTGAGCAGGTTAAAACCCACAATATACATGTAATAGCCTTATAGACATATATACATATTATTTGTGGATCAACAATGTTTATATATTCGCTGTAGGTTGTGTTGCCGTGCTCACACTGTTTACATTTAGTCTTTTTCATCTTATTGCATTTAATTGTTTTGTAATTGGATTTTAATTGCACATGTGTTGATGACGAGTAATCTCACCACTCCCCTTTTTTGCTTTACTTAAGGGAAACAAATTCAGTGGTGAGTTATCTGTGATAAAGAGCGGGGTGCCACTTGAAACGCGTCAGATTTGGGGTTTCCTGTGCACTAGATGCACTTAGGTGTGAATGATGCTTTTTAATCATTTAGTAAAATAAATAAAGCTGGAAGTTTTTTTCAAGTGCTGGATCGATCCTTTTGGTTTTTTTTGTGCTTGCACATTATGCAAGCAATGGACAGAAAGCTGTAGGAGAGGTAAGGGGTGCAGGAGGGAGAGGGTATATATGTTTGAATGTATGTGAGCATGGATGTCTAAGTGTGTAAGCATGTATGTGTTTGTGTGTGAGCCCATGACCTATCTTGACCTCAGGTCAATATGGTGGCGCATCTGGTGATCTTAACACTCAGGATTACTTAAAAATAATGTTATTAAAGCTGAGCTTTATGAGAAACATTGCACATAGTTTGGCAGTCAAATATAAGATTTGATTATCGCTTTAAAAAAAAGGTAGTGGTCTCATTTCTTTCCACATTTTAATTGCATTATTTCTGATTAACCAGATTTTAAAAATGTTAAAGCAAAGGAAAGACTATCCCAGAGAATATAACTTTGCCAGAAAGACTCATAACTTCAGTTGTGTCCTCTCCAGACATACCGTAGTTCCCCATGTATAAGACGCACCTTTTTTTAAAAAAAAATTGTGATCTAAAAACTGGGTGCATCTTATACAGTGGTTGTAGATTGCAGTTACTACGGTACTTACCAGTACCTCCCTGCAGTCACACTGCCGATTGGTCCCGACCCTTTTCTCATAGCATCCACACTGCTCAGACAGCAACTCATCTAAAAGTAAAAAATTAATATTTGGGCTGCTGAAAGTTAGGGGAAGTGGGGGTTAATTTAGGGGCAGTTATGGGTAATGGGGTGTTTAGGGTTAATTTAGGGGCAGTTATGGATAATGGGGTGTTTAGGGTTAATTTAGGGGCAGTTATGGATAATGGGGTGTTTAGGGTTACTTTAGGGGCAGTTATGGTTAATGGGGTCTTTAGGGTTAATTTAGGGGCAGTTATGGTTGATGGGGTCTTTAGGGTTAATTTAGGGGCAGTTATGGTTGATGGGGTCTTTAGGGTTAATTTAGGGGCAGTTATGGTTGATGGGGTCTTTAGGTTTAATTTAGGGGCAGTTAATGGATGGGAGTGATGTTATAGTTAATGGGGTGTTTAGGGTTAATTTAGGGGCAGTTATGGTTGATGGAGCGTTTAGGGTTAATTTAGGGGCAGTTATGGTTGATGGAGTCTTTAGGGTTAATTTAGGGGCAGTTATGGTTGATGGCGTCTTTAGGGTTAATTTAGGGGCAGTTAATGGATGGGAGTGATGTTATGGTTAATGGGGTGTTTAGGGTTAATTTAGGGGCAGTTATGTTGATGGAGCGTTTAGGGTTAATTTAGGGGCAGTTATGGTTGATGGAGCGTTTAGGGTTAATTTAGGGGCAGTTATGGTTGATGGGGTCTTTAGGTTTAATTTAGGGGCAGTTAATGGATGGGAGTGATGAGTAGGAATTTTGATACTTTTTTTTTCAAATTTCGGGCCCCAAAATTCTTATACATGGGGAAATACGGTATCTGACCGTTTTTTTTCCTTGGTCATGATTTCCTTAACACTGGCCATCCTCGGATTAACTGGACTCTCGGGTTAGTGACAGGTACCATTTGGTGGCCCTTTCTCTGTATGGATGTTATAGACCAAGTACTTTTCCATCACACTTGTGCCCTAATGAAACATAATTTTTTTTCAACCAATAGCAGTACCAGCTTGACTCTTGACTTATCTATTGATGGACTTTATTGTCAATGTATCACCCTCCAAGGCTTACACAGTTATCCTAACTGTTGTGTATCAGTTCTCTAAACAGCCATACTTTACGTAAATCAACTTCCATGATAGAATTAGCTTACGTTTTCATGAAAAAAAAAATCACCTCCTTAACCTTCCACTGACTTGAAGTCATTTTTGTTCCTGATTTGGATAACTTCTTGTGAGTAGACTAGTCAGACTAGTCATTTCTGCATATTACCCAGTCTTCTCATTGTGACCCAATTATCCTGCTCATGGATGTCCTGACTATTGACAGGTTATCTGGCTTTATTATCTGGTTCCTGATCTGGTTTCCCTGCCTTTGCATTGACACACAGTACCTTCTGAATTGTGGGTCCTTCCTTCAGCCAGATAGTCCTTAATCTTGACAGCGTCACAGGAAGATAAATAACTCACAACACAGCACTTAAATTAAAACTAAATAATTAATACACAAGAAACAAAAAGCAAAATATATATCAAATCAAATAAATTCTGTAATGGAGGGTATAAAAACCCACGTAAAAATCACTACACGTATCTCAATAAATACATAAAATGAATAGATAAAACACCCACAAATAGTATTTTAGCCTGAAAAAAAAATCAGCTGTATAATGCAAATGCTCTGATAAATACCCCTCGTCTTATAATCGGGGCCGTCTTATAATCAGACCTCAAATAGGTCTGACTATGAGACTAAGATCCAGATCCCCGCAGCGCTGCAGGGGACCTGTATCCTCCTGTCTCCCGCCAACTTAACTGTGCTTCTGAGTCCCCGAAGTTCCCCTCTCCGGGGAATTCTCTCTGACAACTGGGAAGGCCTGCGCGATTGACGCAGACAACCCCTGCTGCTAACCGCACCTCGTTCTGGCTGCAGTGGAAGTTGCCTATGCGAATCGCGTAGACGTCTACACGCTGCCCGGACAACACACTGGGAGTCAGAAGCATCGGTAAGTTTTTTTTTTTTATTTTTTATTTTTTTGGGGGGGTGCTAAATGGGGGGCATAAGGCATTTCTGTAGGCAGAGTGCTCTATGAAATGCCTTTTAACCCCCTTAATGCCACTCTGCCTCCAGAAATGCCTTTTAACCCTCTATAAGCCACTCTGCCTCCTGAAATGCTTTATACCTCCCTATATACCACTCTGCCCCATAATATGCCTTTTAACCCCCTAAATGCCAGAGGTCGTCTATCTTTTTTTTTCTGGAGGCTTGGGAGAGGTCCATACCAGAACCTTTTGTTTCCCTACCGCCTCTGAATTTTGTTCTGACATATACAGGAGACTGGCGGATGATCATAGATCCTCGCTATTTGAACAAGTTCATAGCGAGAAAGAAATTCCGCATGGAGTCCATCCGCTCTGTAATAAATATCTTACTGCCGGGAGACGTGATGGTCTCTATAGACTTGAAGGACGCTTACCTTCATGTTCCTGTTTGCCAAGCCCACAGGAAGTATCTGCGTGTGACTGTATCCCTTTGTGGTGAAGTGAAACACCTTCAGTTTGCTGTCCTTCCCTTCAGAATCTCCTCTGCTCTTCATACCTTTACCAAGGTTATAGTTGTCGTGGTAGCAATCTTGAGACTAGAAGGCCTAGAAATCGTCCCATATTTAGACGATTGGCTTCTAAAAGCCGCTTCTACAGAAATTCTGTATGCTCATCTTCAGCAGGCTCTGGCTTTTCTCCACCAGTTAGGGTGGATAGTAAACTACCAAAAGTCCGAGTTGGTTCCATCCACTTCCAGGAAGTTTCTGGGGTTCATAATCGACTCGACCCGGATGACCTTCTCTCTGTCTCTCGACAGATACAATCGGGTTGTCAGAGCCGCCAGTTCTCTAAGGACCCCTCTGTCGGTATCCATCAGAACGCTTATGAAGATGTTAGGGCACATGTCAGCAACTGCGAATGCAGTCCCTTGGGCTCTTTGGCACCTATGCCCTCTCCAATCAGAAGTATTGGGCATTTGGAATTGCAACCCATTAGGGTTGAACAAAATGTGCACCCTGTCTCCTCAAGTCCGTCGCTCCCTCAGTTGGTAGGAGCATCTGAAAGATGGGAGGTCCTTGATTCAGCCAGCCTGGATTCTGTTGACCACGGACGCATCCCTTCTAAGTTGGGGAGCCCATCTAGAGGACATTCCAGTACGAGGTACTTGGTCCTGTCCAGAGAGCGTTATGTCTTTGAACTTCAGAGAGCTCAGAGCAATCAGATTGGAGCTCCTTCACTTTGCTCCTCAAATCCGCGGCAAAGCGGTGAAAGTTCGTTCAGACAACATGACGGCGGTTTATTTCATCAACAAACAGGGTGGCACGAGATCTCAACCTCTTCTCAAGGAAGTGGGAAAGATCTTATCATGGGCAGAGCAGAACCTCTCCCACCTCTCTGCAGTCCACATTCAGGGATCTCTCAATGTGGTAGCGTACCGTCTGAGTCGGGGTCTCAGTGTTCCAGGCGAATGGTCGCTAAACCAGGAAGCATTTCATCAAATTACTCTTCAGTGGGGAATGCCAGAAATCGACTTAATGGCTACACAACATATCGTTGTGATGATATGGATACCTGGAGCAGCCTCTCCCCCTGGGGGGGTGCTAAATGGGGGGCATAAGGCATTTCTGTAGGCAGAGTGCTCTATGAAATGCCTTTTAACCCCCTTAATGCCACTCTGCCTCCAGAAATGCCTTTTAACCCTCTATAAGCCACTCTGCCTCCTGAAATGCTTTATACCTCCCTATATGCCACTCTGCCCCATAATATGCCTTTTAACCCCCTAAATGCCAGAGTGGCATATAGGGGTATAAGGCATTTCTGGAGGCAGAGTGGCACATAGGGGGTTTAAAGGCATATCATGGGGCACAGTGGCATTTAGAGGGTTAAAAGGCATATCATGGGGCACAGTGGCATATAGGGGGTTTAAGGAATTTATGGGGCAGAGTGACAAGAGTGACGGCCCCGATTATAAGACGAGTGGTATTTTTCAGAGCATTTGCTCGGGAAAAAAAACTAGTCTTATAATCGAGCAAATACGGTATTAAGAGATCCTCGTTCTGTATAGCGAGTGTTTAATAAACCTTATACAGCTGATTTTTTTTTCAAAATGTTCAGGCTAAAATACTATTTGTGGGTGTTTTATCTATTCATTTAATGTATTTATTGAGATAAGTGTAGTGATTTTTACGTGGGTTTTTATACCCTCCATTACAGATTTTTTTGATTTGATATATATTTTGCTTTTTGTTTCTTGTGTATTAATTATTTAGTTTTAATTTAAGTGCTGTGTTGTGAGTTATTTATCTTCCTGTGACGCTGTCAAGATTAAGGACTATCTGGCTGAAGGAAGGACCCACAATTGGGTGTCGGTGTGGCAGAGCCTGTTCTGGTGTGTGTGTTGATGTGGCAGGGCCTGTTCTGGTGTGTGTGTTTGGCTGTCTGTGTGGCAGGGCCTGTCCTGGTGTGTGTGTGTTTGGGTGTCGGTGTGGCAGAGCCTGTCCTGGTGTGTGCGTCTGGGTGTCGGTGTGGCAGAGCCTGTCCTGGTGCGTGTGTTTGGGTGTCGGTGTGGCAGAGCCTGTCCTGGTATGTGTGTCTGGGTGTTAGTGTGGCAGAGCCTGTCCTGTTATCTGTGTGGCAGAGCCTGTCCTAATGTGTCTGTTTGGGTGTCGGTGTAGCAGAGCCTGTCCTGGTGTGTGTGTTTGGGTGTCGGTGTTGCACAGCCTGTACTGGTGTCAGGGCGGGCTGTTTGGGGACAAAGTTGGCTCACTCTCAACATTAACAAGTCATCTTGGTGCTGGTCGGGTTCTATGTGGGTAGTGTGGACACCAGGGCTGGTGAGCTGCATCCTGTGAACTATGCCTGTAATTTAGGGGGTTTTATCTATACCGTTAATGCTTAGTTGTTATGTGATTTTCAGTTGATCTGTACCTGCAAACCTGGGTTTGTGTGTTATTCTGTTGATCTGCATCTGCTATGCTATGCTTCCATACATTTATGTATACCTGCAAATACAGGGTTTGTATTTCTTATTCAGTTGATCTATACATGCACGTGCTGTTTCCATGTGTTGTTTATTTGATCTATACCTGAACTACAGGGTGTAAGTAAAAGAGTGGTATGGTTTAGTGAATGAGGGGACAAAGGGATGATTACAGGGGAGAGGACCTCTCAATGTCACGGTGCAGTCAGAAGGACTGACTCTCACTGTCTTCCCCTGATCTGCAGTCAGTGTGGCAAATATATTTTTTTGGTGTGTTAGCGGAGGGAGTGATTGCATGCAAGGGAGCATTGAGCGGGGCCCAAGGAAATGCTTGGGTAGGGTCCAATTTTTTTCACTATAAAATATATTGGCAACAGGGGCAAATATTTATATATATATATTGGCAGCAGGGGGAAATATTTATATATGTTGGCAGCAGGGTTTAACATTTATATATATTGGCAGCAGGGTTTAACATTTATATATATTGGCAGCAGGGTATAATATAAGTATATATCTGCAGCAGGGGCTAATATTAATATATATCGGAAGCAGGGTGTAATATTTATATATATATATTGGCAGCAGGGGCTAAGATTAAAGAATGAAAAATAACTGCCAGTTCAACTGTTATTTCGAAATCATATTTCAATCACTTCAAAGAGATAAGTACATATGATGTAGTTAAAAATGCACGTCTAACGCATATATATATATATATATATATATATATATATATATATATATATATATATATATATATATATATATATATAATATATACTGTCACGTCTGCAATACAGCAGAGGATCCTCGCTGCAGAAATTGTGAAGGTGGAGGTGGAGAGCCCAGCAACGGAACACTGAAGTGTATAACTGACACAGGAGCGTAGCGAAGTACAAATATTCTAGCCGGAGTCAGAACCAATAAATAACAAGCAATTTCAGGAACGCTAGTGAAGGCTATTAGGCACTATCACAGGCAAAGGTGAAGTGAATACTGAGGGTTTAAATATCCCTCTCAATCACAGGATCCTCCTACCCACCTAATTAGGAGGAGGAGGAAAAAAGATAAATGTCGCTTTAAGAAGCGACATGAATATTTATGAGGATCCAGTGATCTCTGCGGGGACGCGCGTCTATCCGCCGAACGGACCTGGCGGCGGCTCCCGCCGACGGAACGAGCAGGGGGCTGGACGCGCGGGCTGCGTCTCAGCTCCCCTACCCGCGGGACAACGGAGGAGGTAACATATACCGTTTTATAATTGGCCCCCCTACTTTGGTCCCTGGCCCCCCATGTGCCCCCCCTAAATATGAAAGCTGGAGATGCCACTGGCCATGTCCCGTTGTCCAGGGACCTCTTTCCCTTCTCTATGCATGGTAGAATATTGCCCTAAATATCTCCCTTCCCCATACCTGCTCAGGGGGATAAGGGGGTTAAATATTATTTATAAAAAAATCCCTATGCGAGGCACAGACCCCAAGACATGCCTCCATTTCTCAAGTGAGATGGGGGGGGATTAAAATGAAGAAATACCTTGTGGGGCATACTTGCCCTCCTGCCTGTGACCCACAGGATGGAGTCACTTCAAAGGGGCTTTTACATTTGAACCCCTCACCACATTGGCAGGAGGTGGGTCAAGAATGGTCCATCTGGGCTATTTCATTACTTTAACCACCTATTCCACGGGGGACATGATAAAAAGGATGCACTCCCTGGGATCTGAGGTGACTAGGGGCAGTGACAATATTTAACAGACAATTTATAATTACAATAAAATGAACACAAGTTAAAAAGTACTGGTATAAATGGAGGAGAACGACCTACTCTTATGAGCGTAAAGTCTTTTGGGTATAAGAAGAGTTAACAAAGCCTCTTGCATGTATACCAGAAAATTATTTCTTAAGGTAGATCCTGCCATAATCTACATCTACGTAATCTACAAATTTGGCCAGACCCCATTATAAAATAGGTGACTCACAAAGAACACCGTATCTTCAAATGATGGCAGATCATGTCCAGTTTGCCATAAAACCTAACAGAGACCAAGCAATGGGGTCGCACAGAGGCTGCAGCACCTACCACACTAAAAGTTATGATGTTGGAAATACGGTTAGGTTTGCATGGTAGACTCATAACAAGAAGGTGCTCCCTCCAGAAATATAGTGGCAGGAGGCAATAAACAGGGTAACCACATGTCCCGGAGTGCCAAGGACAGTCCCGCAATGGGACTTTATGTCCCGGGCAGCCTCGGTACAATGTATTGCCATGGAAAGAGAATTCTCATTTAAGGTTTCAGGCAGTTAGGAGAGACTTTTCAACTCTCCTGATTGGCTGAGAGTTCAGAAGCCAATTTTTTTTTTGAGTTCAGAAGTTCTTGATAGGGTGAGTCCCTCTTTCACACTGAGCTTTGTGTAAGCTGCAGCCAGCACCAGGTATGTGTGTGCATGCGACTGTGTTTAGGCTGGTCAGTCTGTGGGCCAGCACAGTATAGCTAGACAGGCTAAAATGGGAGCTAGGCTTTATTTTTATGATTTTGTTTTGGGGTTTTTTTGTGCACCAGTAAATAAAACACACAAATTCAGTGTTCCTGAGCCTTATTGCCCTAAGGTCCTGAATAGTGACATATACAACTTATTTTGTATATATGATTATACCAAAGGTGATTGGAGTGGTAGCCCTCAAAAGCTGGTGCACCAGATGTGCAAAAAGGTTGGCATATGTATTTTCTACATAGAGATTGTGTCTTTACCACTAGTAATCCCTTAACAAACAATGACGTGGCACATCATAGCATTAAATAATCTTAGAAAGTAATCGCTTCCTTAAATTAAAACAGTGTCGCTGTAATCCCTTGATGTGAAGACATTGAGCAACACATTGAAATCTGCACCAGAGGTGTGGCCCCTCCCTGGGGCATCGTTTGCCATATATAATATGGCAGCAGACACCTCCTAAGCATAAACATTGTTGCACAACTCCATTGTGAGAGATTTTGTATCTCGCAAGATGGCAGCGCCAATTAAAAAATACACATTTCCAAGAGGGTCTCTCCAGATGTCAGCAATCATGTCAACGACCGACCCGCAGCCACTCACCAGAATACCTGCGTCCACGCTGCATTGAGCTGGCGCGCGTGATCCCCGCCTCCTTTTTCTCTGCTTCAGGAAGGAGGGGGCCGTGCGCGCGCGCTCCCGATGACGTCACCAGCCCGGGAACATTCAAAACCCAGCATGTATACATGTAATAAACATTTATTTTTATCAGCAACTACTGAGATTAGTGCTGTATCTTCCCAAAAATTCTGGCATGGAAAGAGTTAAAATACCTGTGTCTAATTTTAAAAAAATGTATGGTTTGATGGGGTAGATTAAATTAGCCGGGTTCAATTCCAAAAATTACTACCGCAAACTTGCTGGTGGTAGAACTAGTGCATAGTTAAAATACCCTGTCTAATCTGTGTCTATGGTTTAATGAGGTAAAATGAATTGGCTACGTGCAGGATGACCAGATGATAAAATTCGAAATTGAAAAATGCACACCTTCCAAATGTGGACTTTTAGCCCACAAATAACCTGACAAACCCATGCATGGATGGTATCACTATACTCGGGGGATGTTGCTAAACAGATATAAGGGTGTTATTTGACAGTGACATATATCAAGGGATGTAAATTCATTCCTAAAGTACAATGCATTTTGGAATAAAACACAAAATTACCATCACACAATTTGACAAAGGCTGGTGGTAGAATTGGTGCATGGAAAGCATTAAAATACCACCATTTGGAATACCCTGGGGTGTCTAGTTTTCCCCAAAAATATGGTTTGAGTGGGGTAAATTGAATTGACGGGCTTCAAAGATGTCCTAAATAGAACATTAAGGTAGGATGACCAGTGTCTAAGTTTCAAGTTAAAACGTGTACTTCCCAAATGCGGCATTTTACCTCCTAAACAACCCAACAAACCAGTGCATGGTTGGTATCACTGTACTTGATGTTGCAGAGCACAGGGGGTGTTATTTGGCAGTGGCATATACCATATACCATATACATTTTTACCATAAGTACCATTTGTGTGGGGGAAAAAACCCAAAAAGAGTTTATTACCACAAGACTTAACCAAGCCTGGTGGTAAAATTAGTGCATGGAAAGCATTGAAAAACCTTGGGGTGTCTAGTTTTCAAACATATATGGTTTGATGGAGGTAAATTGAATTGGCCGACTTCAAATATGTTCCAAATAGGACATGGGAGCAGGATTACCAGAATTGAAAAAATGGTTTTGAATTAGCTAAATGCTGCTTGTACTTATTGTGCTATAACTTGCAAAATAGATAAAAGAAATGGGTATTTCTAAACGCAGGACAAATAGTAGAATTTGTTTAGCATTTTGTTTCATTAGCTTTTGTAGCTGAGTAAAAGTCCATTTTATTACTTTTATAACCATTTTTCCTTTTATTTTATTTTTGATAGGAAATTGGATGTTAAGATAAAAAAATGGTATCTGAAGAAAGCACTTCTTGTACTGAAAAAAAAACTATATAACTGGTGTGGATACACTAAACAAGGGAGATGAAAATTACAGCTAAAGACAAACACAGCAAAAATGTTACAGCCTCGGTCACAAAGGGTAAAAAAATGAAAAACAGACTGGTCCTTAAGCCATTAAAGAATTTAAGTTAACACCTTCATGTATGTGACTTTACCAGGCTGCGTATGCAGTGGCGTAACTATAGAGGTCGCAATTGGGACGGGGCCCTTGCCACTAGAGGGCCCAGGGTGACCCCTGTGACCCTTTGTTCCTGTCTCCTCTTACTGGTTTAAAGTTGTATAGAAAGGGCCAGTTCAGAAGGTCCCTTTCGAAGCGATTCTGACCCTGTGGTAAAACTGAGTGCAAGCAGCCGAACGGAAAGCTGCATGAATGGTGGAGGTAAGCAGGGGCGGCATAGGGGGGAGGGGGTGTGTATGTTTGGGAGCATGAATGTGTAATTGTGTGTGAAATGTTCTGCTTATTTCTATATATGCTTGACCCGGGGAGACTTGGCCAGTCTGGGGACCACACCCTTCTGATACGAGTTTGCGTAGATGGTCCTCAAGAGCAGGAATGCTCTGGGGTGGAAAACTATCGGGTAGCATGGCAGGTTGCATCCCGTAGTTTACCAGGAATGGCGAGAGACCAGACGAGGTGGATACATGGGTATTATGAGCAAACATCGCCCAAGGCAATAGGTCAGACCAGTTGTTCTGATGATCCGAAACGTAACAACGAAGGTACTGGTCCAAGCCCTGGTTTTAGCGCTCTGCGGCTCCATTAGATTGTGGGTGGTAAGCCGAGGAAAAGGAAAGGCGTATCCCCAACTGGAGACAAAAGGCACGCCAAAAGCGAGGCACAAACTGACTCCCTCTATTCGAGACTATTTCTTTAGGTATTCCGTGCACCCTAAAGATCTCCCTTGTAAAAATGTTTGCCAATTCTTGCGCAGATGGGAGTTTCTTAAGTGGGATACAGTGGCACAAATGGGGAGGTCAGACTGGTTTGGATGCTTGCCAGGATGCAATCGGGTGAAATAATTGGTTTCAGAGGCACTTCTTCTCTGGAAGAGAAGATACCAGAAAATCTTTTGGCCTCAGAGAGGTAGGTCAAATTGTTGTGATCTGTTAGGATCAAAACAGGTGTCATGGTCCCCTCGAGGAGATGACGCCATTCCTTGAGTGCCAGAATTATAGCCAGAAGTTCCCTATGACCAATCACGTAATTGCATTCGGCCGGAGAGAGTATCTTAGAGAAGAAGCCACACGGGTGTAGCGACCCTTCAGGTTTAGGACGTTGAGACAGAACGGCGCCTACTCTCAGACGCATCTACCTCCAGGATAAACGGTAGTGTCAGGTCCGGGTGGACCAAGACGGGAGCGGACGCGAATGTTTTTTTCAAATCCTCAAATGCCTGAATCACAACCAGAGGCCATTAAAAAGGATCACCATCTTTTCGGGTGAGATCAGTGATGGGTTTGACAAAATCAGAGAAGTTGCGTAAGAAGCGTAGGACATACCGCAAACCAACAGGATGGGGCCAGTTAAGTACCGCAGAAACCTTTTGAGGGTCCATAGAAAAGCCTTTATCAGAAATAATATAGGACAGCTTGGCCCCTTTTAACCATGGGCGTAGGAACCCCTAAAAATCTGGGGGGGGGGATAGCTTTTTTTACTGGTAGGGTATACCTGACCATTTCACCAACAGGGACTTTTATGACATTGCATTATAAATACATAGACATTAATATGTAGTTGGTCCCCCTTTACAGCTATAACGGCTTCCACTCTTCTGGGAACGATTTCCACAAGATTTTGGAGAGTTTCTGTGGGGAATTTTTGCAAACCATGCCTTTATGGACCTTGTTTTGTACACTGGGGCACAGTCATGATGGAATAGAAAAGGACCGTCCCCAAAACTGTTCCCACAAAGTTAGAAGCATAGTGTTGTCCAAAATGTCTTGGTATATCACCTTCAGCTCAAAAAGCTTCAAAACGTTCTACTAGATGAATGGGAGAAAATTCCCACAGAAACTCACAAAAAAAGAAAAATCTTACAACCGCAGATGGACCCCACTGGACACGGTCACAGATACTACTATGATGTACTGAAGGAACCATCCAAGACTCCTAACACGTCATGCACACAGGAACATATCCACACGCTTAAACACTTGAATAACATACACACGCATGCACACACTAACATACACACACAATGGGTTAAACATGTGTTACAGGGAATCATTATCTTCCCTTTAAGTATGACATGCCTGCTCATACACACACATATGCACTGCTCTTACGCATGCCTGCCCACAAGAACACACACATACGCTGCAATTGCCTGCAGATACACACTTTCAAGTTCTCACACAAATGCACTACCCTTATACACGCCTCCCCATAAATATACACTACCCTTGCACATACTTACACAGACGTATACCCTATAAGACAAATACACTCTTTATATACACACACACATATACACTGCCCATACAGACGTACACATATACACTGCCTATACAGACATACACATATTCACAGCCCATACACACGTATGCACATACACGCACATATACACAGCTGCCCTATACACACACACACATATGCCTGCCCAAGTGCCCATACACATGCCTCACCATATGTATATGCACACACAAATCTACCATCAGACCCCCCCATCTTCGTTCTCCACATCAGACCCCCCTCCACAACCTTTTTTCTCCACATCAGACCCCCCCTCCACAACTTTTGTTCTCCACATCAGAAACCAATTTACCACCCACCCGCCTTCGTTCTCCACATCAGACAAAGTTCTCCACATCAGACCCCCCCACCCAACCCACCTTCGTTCTCCACATCAGACCCCCCCACCCCAACCCACCTTCGTTCTCCACATCAGACCCCCCCACCCCAACCCACCTTCGTTCTCCACATCAGACCCCCCCACCCCAACCCACCTTCGTTCTCCACATCTCTTACCTTTCTCTTCCCGCTCAGTTACAGACAGCACGCTGGTGAGTGTGACCTTAATGCAGTTGCAGCCTGCAGGACTGGTTGAGGAGATCACGGATTTCCCTAACCAGTCCTGCAGGTTGCAGCTGCTGATCGGGCAGCTGTCAGCACCCCGTACAGCCCTGAGGGGGATTTCTATATTATCGCCCCCCCGCATGATTTCCTGGGGGGATCCGTCCCCCCCGGTTCCTACGCCCGTGCTTTTAACCGATCAAAAAGCTCAGTGATCAATGGTATTGGATATGCATTTTTGATCGTAATCTTATTAAGACCTCTGTAATCTATACAGGTCCTAAATTTGCCCCCTTTCTTCTTCACAAAGCACTAGTGGGGGGAAGTGGATTTACGTATAAATCCCCTAGCCAGGGCATCGGGGACGTAATCCTTCATGGCCTTATTCTCGGCAACTGACAACGAGTAGACTCGACCACGAGGAGGAGTAGCGCCTGGCTGGAGTTCTATGGCGCAATCATAGAACCTATGTGGAGGTAGGGAACCAGCCCAAACTTTGTCAAAGACATCAGCATAGCCCATGTATTCTTGTGGCAACACCGGGGTAGCCTCAGTGCAAAGGACATTGATGACTTTGCGAACACACTCCTTTTGGCAAGAAAGCAACCAGGCTAACACCTCAGACTGCCGCCAGTCGAGGGTAGGTGTCAGGACTCGGGTGATCAGGTCGGGTAGGAGCCCATGCGCAGGGGATACTTGGGGTTCAGTATGTAACCCACGGTGCACGATTATGCAAACAAAGACACCACAAACAGAAATCCAGGTAATGCAGTGTATTTTACATATATAACAGGACCAGCAAATAAGGGTAATAGTCTAAGCAAGTAACCAGACGTATGGCAAAATAAAATACAGGTAATAAATCTTTTGGCAGGGAGCCCGCTTGGAAGGGCGCGACAGAGAGAGCCCGCTTGGAAGGGCACGACAGAGAGCCCGCTTGGAAGGGCACAAAAAGCAGGGAGACTACTTGGAAGGACACAAAAGCAGGGAGTCCACATGGAAGGACACAAAAGCAGGGAGTCCACTTGGAAGGACACAAAAGCAGGGAGTCCACTTGGAAGGACACAATAGCAGGGAATCCACTTGGAAGGACACAATAGCAGGGAGTCCACTTGGAAGGACACAATAGCAGGGAGTCCACTTGGAAGGACACAATAGCAGGGAGTCCACTTGGAAGGACACAATAGCAGGGAGTCCACTTGGAAGGACACAATAGCAGGGAGTCCACTTGGGAAGACACAATAGCAGGGAACCAGGAACAGTACCGGTGCAGAGCCACAGCAGGAAGGTCCATAGACTTCAATACAAAGGTCCTGACTGAAGGGCAGGGCAGGTTCATAAAGGCAGGGCAATCCAGGTAACAAAGCCCAGCTGGATGTATTGCTAGGGCTCAACCCAGGTAACAAGGCACACCTGATCCTAGTAATGAGTTCTGAGTATGAAAAAGCCATGGTTCAGGCAGCGAAAAATTGGTTCCTGACAGTAGGATTCTGTTTTTGTAACCAGGGATAGCCCAATACCACAGAAAGTGAGGAGAGGAGATCATGTGGAACTGGATCCTCTCTTGATGGAGAGCCCTGATGGTCATGGAGAGAGGAATTGTCTCCTTAGTAATGAGTGAAGGCTGCAGAGGTCTACCATCAATGGCCTGGACAGCCAAGTTAATAACAGGTATATAATGGTTAGCCACAAAGGAGGTGTAAATAAAGGCATCGGCAGCACCTGAGTCTACGAGCGCTTTGGGAACAATCTAAGCAGCCGCCCATGACAGAACAACCGTAACCAGAGGCTTGTTCTTGAAGATGTTAGGGGACCGTGTAAGCCCATCTAGAGTGTGTGCCTGACCGGATCCAAGGTGCGAGCCTTTCCCGGGCGCGTTGGGCAGTTACGTAGCAAATGCCACAAACTCTGCATAATTTTGTACAACCAGCCAATTTGCCTCCCAAAGAGGATTAGCCTATGCTAGAGCTTTGTCAGTGGCGAGATCAGGAAACCAAAACTGGCCCGCTCGGTCAGTGGCTCGTGGCACAGAAAGCTGGCACTCTTAAAGGGACCTCATCCTGGAAATTGGACAGGTAATGAGGGGGCTTCTGAGATTATTTAAACAACTGACACCTTTTTCATGGATAGCCTTGCATGAGGCTAGGTTTCCACTTGGGTTTTTGTCCTGCGTTTTTTTCTTGATGAAAAACGCCAGGAAAAACGCCAAGAAAACTGCCACTGCATTTACCTGCATTTTGGCGTTTTTTCTGGAGTTTTAGCCTTTCTGTGGAAATTGCTTTTTTTGACCTTAGGCAGTTTTTCCAGCCTTTACAAGTTAGAAGTTTCACCCAGCTAAAAGGGATTAGGATAAATGGCAAGTATCTGCCCTCTCCTGATGTCATTTACTTGGTAGACCCTTTTGTCTCTTTTCTGTGGTTTATAAGGCATGCTTTATTCCGAATGTCTGCTCCTCTAGGAAGATTGGCCCCAAATGATGGTGCAAATTGTTTGCTGTTGCTTTTGGCACGCAGGATCCAGTCGCGTATGTTTGTTTGTAATGGCTTGTTTGTTCCAAATGGTGTAAGATTCAATATGAACCAGTCCAGGACTTTGTTTTGTGTTAAACTGTTTGTTTTCAGCCTATTTCTCGTAGGACACACAGATACTGGGTCCCTCCTCTGCATTGTAACTGTGGAAAAAACGCCATAAAAAACGCCAAGGCAATAAACCCACATGGCTTTTTCATGGCGTTTTTTCTCTCCCATAGACTTCTATTGGAGGAAAAACGCCAAAATTTCCTTGCAAAAAACGCCAGAGTGTCAACATACTGCGATTTTGAAAAACTGTCACAGAGCCCATAAAAGCAGAAAAACGCCAAAGAGGACTGAAAAAACGCCAGACAGAAAAACGCCAAGTGGAAATGGCATTTTGCGATTTCCTATTGAAGAACAGCTAACATCTGGCTGCTGCGTTTTTCCACTAAAAAAACGCCAGGTGGCGCTATTGGCGTTTTTATGGGCGTTTTTAGCAAAAAAAAAACAAGTGGAAACCTAGCCTGAAGCTGGTCAGTAAATATTGGTATAAACGTTTAATAAAGAAAAACACCAAAAGTGTTGGTGTTCATATAATATTGCATTATATTTGTGATTGCCCCCCCCATTATATGTGTAAAATTATTGCATGTCAACACATAAGAAATAGGAAATTCACAAACTAAATAATTTTGTTTACAGATTCTAAGTGGCTGGTTACCTGATAAGCTAATAGTCATCTTTCCCTATTTGGAGAGACTTGCTGTTTATCATTCAGTGTTCCTGAAACATCATATCTCCTTGATTCTGTTACTAAGGGGCTCTTTTTTGAGAGTGGAATATTTTAAGGGATTTTATATATTCATAGAAAATACAGCACGAAATTAGTATTCCATTTTGTGTTTTTTAATGCTCATATTAAGGTGAATTGTACTATGAAAATTTTTTTTTATTATTTTTCTCCAAAAAGAGAGGTGTACATATATTTGCACCTTCACTCGTTTTAAATACATTTTACGTTTGCATGGTAGTATTTAATAGGACATATGAGGGACACCAAGAGTGGAAGAGTATGAAATAGCCCTGGTCCTGAGGGGGTTAGAGCAAACTATGCGTAATAAGAAATAATTATACAAATACAACAAAAAAAACTTGTTCATTGTACATGCCAATATTTATGGTAAGTAGTGAAAATTAGATCTTTTTCTGAAAAACTCTGGCCCCCATTTATAAATGTATGAGATAAACACTCACTGGCCACTTTATTAGGTACACCTGTTCAATTGCTTGGTAACACAAATAGCTAATCAGCCAATCACATGGCAGCAACTCAATGAATTTAGGCATGTAGAAATGGTCAAGACAACTTGCTGAAGTTCAAACCGAGCATCAGATTTTAAGAAGCTGCCTTAGTCCGTCGGAAAGAGAATGGAGCAAGCCAGCAACACAATAATTTTGGGACTATGAGAAGCTGTTTAGTGACAAAGGTGGCACTGAAAACCTGAGAACAAACATGACACTGTTAAACTGTTGACAAACATGACACTGTTTAGCTGTTTGGGGACCAAGATAGCACTGTTTAGCTGTTTGGGGATCAAAATGGCACTGTTCAGCTGTGGGTGCAAAGATGGGATTGTTTAGATGTTTGGGGAGCAACACGGTACTGTTTAGTTGTAATGATGAAGCTGTGTGGGTGTTAAAATGGCACTGTGCAGTTGTGTGGGTGTAAAGATGGTCCCATAGTGTGAAATAGTCCTGGGCCTGAGGGGGTTAAAGCAAATTAATTTAATGGACTTTAGTAATGACAAAATAATAATAAAATGAAATATTAAATTTAAAAGGTATATTGTTTAATGCCAAAATATACATTTAATACCTTTTTCTCAAACAATTTCCCCTATTCCTTCTATTTTCTTTGGTCAACCAAAGGGAGAGGGATGCTGCCTGTCTCTACACACACAATAATGTAATGCTGCATTAATTTGTTCACCACACATGTATTAAGAAGCAAAAGCAACCTTTGCAATCATAGCTGGGACATCTTATAACTGTCCTGCTTTTTTGTGAAACAGTCTCATTTTTGTTGTCCTGTCAGCACCATAGAATCACGCATCTGTGACCTGAATCAAGCAGCTGGTGCTAAAAAATACAAAGATGATAGCGGTGATGTGAACAATGGCATCTGAGTCTAAAGCAGCCCAACCAAAGAAGATAAAAAGCGAATGTGCCCTTTCCAATACTCATGGAGCACAACTTACACCTGTATTAAAAGAGTGACTGGTAACTGTCATAGAGCATATTGTACTCTGTCTAGGCGAGAGTTTGGAATTGGTCATGGTGGTGAAGGTGACATCAAAATTCACATGCCATTCAGCGTGCCACATTCATATAGACCAGGGTTGGGGAACATCCGGCCTGTGGGCCTTACAAGGCCGCAAAATCATTTGGTCTGGCCCTACCAAGCCAACCGCGCCAACTCAAAATTCAATAAATCTAGAAGCTTTTTTTCATTGCGACATACATTTATATTAAGTAATAAATCATAATAAAAAAAGGTTAATTCTCAGGGCCAAGCAAGGAATGTCCATTCGGGATAGATACATACCTGGGAACATCTGGGCTACCCAGGGCCTGCCCACTGACATCATGCTCAAAAGTTACTAACCAAACCTAGAAGAAAGGCTGAAAACAGCAAAAAGCCTGGTAATGAATGGTGCCAAGTCCAAACATACCAACCAAGGGTGTTTCGTTGTTTTCAGCCTTTCTTCTAGGTTTGGTTAGTAACTTTTGAGCACTGCAATGTACCATTGCAGTATGTTATTTCATTTGTTCCTTTTCACTTTATCGCTTTGGTCATCCTTGTGTTTTCTATTTGTGCCTTCATATACATACGTATTTCCATCCTAGTTCCTGTAGTCCTGTGCCCCTGTTCAGATGTACCTTCCTATATGTGTCTTGGTGCCGAGATGCTTTTTATATTATTTATTTTTTATATGTATTTAAATCATAGTGTTTAATAAAGATTTACTTTGTATATACCTTTTTTTTCTTATGTGCTCTCCTTGCAATAGGTTTTGGTGTTTATATATGTACAGTGCACGTACCTCTACCACCATTGGTAGTTTGTTCATTTTTGGTGACTTTGGATTGTACGACTGTTTTCCTCAGATTTTTTTTTTTTTTGAAAAATTACCAATTTGACCACAAGAGGGAGCAATTATTCCAACAGCGTCAATCAAACTTCTCCATAAAAATACATAAATTTAACAACAATTTATTTTGTATGATATTAATCAACAGAGAACAATTAAAAATTAGCAGAGCTCAAACCTACATTAGGTGTAGATACCTGTATAGATCTTTCAAAAATCAAGGAAAAAATAAGTATAATTGCATTTGTAAAAAAAATATTTTGTCTAAATTGTAAATTTGAGAATTAAGTATATGACACTTCATGGCATAACATGATTGAGACTTGTACATAATCCCAGAAGTACTTCAACAAGAACAAGGATCAATGGCTACTTTACCCCCAGATTTGTTTTATGGCCCCCTGATATGCCTAATATCGATGTCTTATACCCCCTATATGCCACTGAGCCCCCTGATATACCTTTTACCCCAGATATGTTTATGCCCCCCTGATATGCCTAATATCCATATGCCTTATACCCCCTATATGCCCTAAAAATTCATAATACCCCCCATACACCACTATAACTCACCTATACACCACTCTGGCTCCTCCCCCCTCATACTCCACTCTGCCTCCTCCCCCCTCATACTCCACTCTGCCTCCTCCCCCTCCCATACACCACTCTGCCTCCTCCCCCTCCCATACATCACTTTGCCTCCTCCCCCCTCCCATACTCCACTCTGCCTCCTCCCCCCTCCCATACTCCACTCTGCCTCCTGTGAACCTCCGTTTCTGACAAGACACCAGGGAGCCAGGTAGAGAGGAGAGGCAGAGTGGTGTATGAGAGGGGGAGGAGCCAGAGTGGTGTATTGGAGGGTGGCTCCCATACACCCCTCTGACTCCTCCCCCCTCCCATACACCGCTCTGCCTCTCTACCCGGCTCCGTTACTGAAGGCACTTTCACTGCAGCTTCATAGAAGCCACAGTGTAAGTGAAGGGCAGTAACGGAGTCTGTCAGCCGGTGAGGGTCTGCATCGCACAGACAGACTCCGTTACTCACCTTCACTTACACTGAGGCTTCTATGAAGCTGCAGGAAAAGTGCCTGTCAGTAACGGTGCCGGGTAGAGTGTCAGGACCCTGGTAAGCAGGTCGGGTAGGAGCCCAGTAGCAGGGGATACAAGGGGTTCTGTTTGCACCCCACGATGCATGACGGTAAGTGATGTAGTACGGACAGGCGAAATAACACACAGCACAACAGAATACGAGGAAAGGTACTGTATTGATATAGAATATCACCAGCAAGAAAAGGCAGTAGTCTCTAGGCAGGAAACCCACTGGCAGGGCTGACTTGTACGGAGGCCCACTGGGTGGGCAGGCAGTAGTCTCTAGGCAGGATGCCCACTGGCAGGGCTGACGGTTACGGAGGCCCACTGGGTGGGCTGACGGCAGGAAGCCCACTGGCAGGGCTGACGGGTACGGAGGCCCACTGGGTGGGCTGACGGCAGGAAGCCCACTGGCAGGGCTGACTGGTACGAAGGCCCACTGGGTGGGCTGACGGCAGGAACCCCACTGGCAGGGCTGACTGGTACGGAGGCCCACTGGGTGGGCTGACGGCAGGAAGCCCACTGGCAGGGCTGATGGGTACGGAGGCCCACTGGGTGGGCTGACGGCAGGAAGCCCACTGGCAGGGCTGACGGGTACGGAGGCCCACTGGGTGGGCTGACGGCAGGAAGCCCACTGGCAGGGCTGACGGGTACGGAGGCCCACTGGGTGGGCTGACGGCAGGAAGCCCACTGGCAGGGCTGACTGGTACGAAGGCCCACTGGGTGGGCTGACGGCAGGAACCCCACTGGCAGGGCTGACTGGTACGGAGGCCCACTGGGTGGGCTGACGGCAGGAAGCCCACTGGCAGGGCTGATGGGTAGCTCACGGTACCGGCAGGTAGCTCACGGTACAGGGCCAAAGCAGAGCGGTCCATGCACTTCAATGCAAAGGCCCTGACTAAAGGGCAGGGCAGGTTAATAAAGGCAGGGCTTCACTCAGGTGATCAGACTCAGCTGACCTGGTAATCTGATCCTGAGCACTCCAGAGGGAGGGGGAGGGTGGCCACAAGTGGAAGCAGCAGGACATTACAGCAAAATAAATCATCCATGGTCCGGGCTAGTAGGGTGGAACCCTGACATAGAGAAGCAGAGCAGTGTATGGGAGGGGGGAGGAGGCAGATGGGAGGGGGAGAGAGACGGAAGTGAGAGACCGGCCGACAGTGAGGAGAATCCAGGTCCCCTGCAGCATAGCGGGGGATCTGGATTCCGGTGTTATAATCCGATCTCTGTTTGAGGTCGGATTATATAAGGAGAGGAGTTTTTCAGAGCATTTGCTCTGAAAAAAAACTCTTTTTATAATCGATAAAAATCGATCCGATTAATCGATAATGAAAATCGTTGACAACGATTTTCATTATCGATTATCGATTTTATCGATTAGTTGTTTCAGCCCTAATCTAATGAAAACCCCATTTTGTCGGGTTGTTTGGAGGGTAAAAGGCCACTGTTCAATTCAGTTTTTCAACTTGAAATTTTGACATCTGGTCATCTTGCTGGAACCAGGCAGACCACCAGCAGCAGAGCCCCGTACAAAACGGGAATTAACCCCTAAATGCCGCGATCGCGGCATTGAAGGGGTTAACGCTGCACTGTCGCTCTCATGGAGCGATCAGGCAGCTGACCCCCTTCCCACAACCCCCTTCCCACAAGCTGCCTGGTTTTGCAGCAACCGCGTTTTCAGCCTACAGGCTCACTCCGTGGGAGTGATCTCAAGCTCGGGGGCGGGCTCTGAGTGGGCTGTGCTGTCTGCCCAGACTCCTGGGCAGACAGCAGCAGCAGCCCCCCCGTGTGGTGACTCAGCCTCTTACATCCACAATTTTTTCTGGATGTGAGAGGCTGACAAAACCTAGGCGCCAGGACAAAATTCTCTGTCGCCATGGCGACCGGGATTTGTCGAGCCCTGACTTAGGGGGTTTTAAATATACCTTTAATGCCGAGTTTTTATGTGAATTCCAATTGATCTGTGCCTGCAAAGCTAGGTTTTTGTGTTATTCTGTAGATCCATATCTGCTATGCTATGTTTCCATACATTATTTATGTATACCTGCAAATACAGGGTTTGTATGTCTTGTTCAGTTGATTAATACCTGCAATGCTGTTTCCATGTATTTATGTGATCTATATGCTACGTTTCATATATTATTGTATACCTGCAAATACAGGATTTGTATGTCTGATTCTGTTTATTTGATATATATACCTTCAGTGCTGAGATCACAAGTCAATTTCAATTGATCTATATATGCAAAGCTGGGTTTGCGTGTTAATGTGTTGATCTATACCTGCTATCGGCAGCAGGGTCTAATATATATATATATATATATATATATATATATATATATATATATATATACACATATATATATATATATATATATATATATATATACATATATATATATATATATACATATATATCGGCAGCAGGGACTAATATTAATATATATATCGGCAACTGGGGCTAATATTAATATATATCAGCAGTAGGATCTAATATTTATATATATCTGCAGCAGGGTCTAATATTAGGCCCTGAAATCATGTAGTGGAAAAGTTAAGGTGTTGTGTTTACTCTATAATATTTATTTCAAGGATTAGTCGTACTAAATTGTGGCTTCAGCCTTCCCATGTTGAATGATCAAGTATTGTATTGTCCAATAACAAAAGTATCATTCCATAGCACATTATATATGTTTTTTCAGTGGTATGATTTAATGGTGGAAATTATTAATGCCCCCCAGTTTGACTGTGGTATCTTGTGTGCCCCCCCTCTATATTGTTTCTAGAGTCGCCACTGCCCCCCGATATGCCTTATACCCCCCAGATATGCCATAGTGCCCTCATAGATTCACAGACTTGTTCAGAGAGTCATTCACAGACTTGTTCAGAGAGTCATTCACAGACTCGTTCACAGCACACTGACACAATACTTTATGAACAAAAACAATATTAATCTTCACTGCCCCCAGGATTTAGATTCCCCTTAGTTTGCCCACCTTTACCTCTAACTGCACCTTAAGTTAACCTTATTAAATTAAATTAACTCTGTCCTCAGCATTAAATGAACCCTAAATTAACCCTAAGGACCATAACTGCCCTTAAATTAACCCTAAACACCCTAAACTAATCTACCATAATTTAGGGAAAAAAAGAAAAAGCCTGAATATAAGATGACCCTATAGGAAAAAGTTTTGCCAGTAAATGTTAATTCATGTAAATTATGTAAACATTTTTTTAATAAAAGCTATGATTGAGAAAAATATTTTGTTTTTAATTCCTTTTTATTTTCCTTTTTTTGTCACTCTGCCCCATAAATGCCTCAAACCCCCTATATGCCACTGTGCCCCATGATTTGCCTTTTGACCCCCTATGTGCCACTCTGCCTCAAGAAATGCCTTATACCCCTATATGCCACTCTGGCAGTTAGGGGATTAAAAGGCATATTATGTGGCAGAGTGGCATATAGGGAGGTATAAGGCATTTCAGGAGGCAGAGTGGCGTATAGAGGGTTAAAAGGCATTTCTGGAGGCAGAGTGGCATAAAGGGGGTTAAAAGGCATTTCATAGAGCACTCTGCCTACACAAATGCCTTATGCCCCCCATTTAACCCCCCCCCAAAAAAATAAACTTACCGGTGCTTCTGACTCCCAGTGTGTTGTCCGGACAGCGTGCGCCATCTATGCGATTCGCGTAGGCAACTTCCGCTGCAGCCGGAAGGAGGTGCGCTTAGCAGCGGGGGTTGCCTGCGTCCATCGCGCAGGCCTTCCCCGGCTGTCAGAGAGAATTCCCCAGTGAGGGGAACTCTGATCTCTGACAGCCGGGGAAGGTCTGCGCGATGGACGCAGACATACCTCGCTGCTAACCGCACCTCCTTCCGGCTGCAGCGGAATTTGTTTGCGCGAATCGTGTAGATGTCTACACGCTGCCCCGGGGACTCAGAAGCACCGGTAAGTTGGGGGTGGGAAGTTTTGGGAGGGGAGACGGGAGGATCCAGGTCCCCTGCAGCATTGCGGGGGATCTGGATCTTAGTCTCATGGTCAGACCTATTTGAGGTCTGATTATAAGACGACCCCGATTATAAGAAGAGGGGTATTTTTAGAGCATTTGCTCTGAAAAAAACCTTGTCTTATGATCGAGCAAATACGGTATTAATTTTATACTTGCTGTTAGATGAGTTGCTGAGCAGTGTGGACACTATAAGTAAAGGATCGGGGCCAATCGTCAGTGTGACTGCAGGGAGGGACTGGGAAGTAGTAACTGCTGTGAGTGACACTGAATGAACCGAAGAATCGGATCCAAACTTCATCGCACAGACACCCCCCCACTGGTTGGCAACGATTTTCATTATTGATAATTATGGATTTTATAGATTAGTTGTTGTAGACCTAGTCTGGACAGACTCTTATTTTTCACCGGGTGCAGCCATCTAATGAGTGGCAGGATGCCTCACTACCGCGCTTTTCATTGATTTTTTTTTTTTTGTGTTGCTGAATGCCTCATATAGAGGCATTTGAGCAACATCTGCTAAGCTTAGGAGATGCTTCTTAAATACTGCAGATGGACCCCACCCATTTCAATATATTGAATGTGACGTGCCTGGCACATCAATTGTTGTCAAGGGTTTAGGTTTAATTATTCCTTGTTTACATTTTCTACTTTTACTTACTGTACCTTAAAAATGTTTTATCACCTTTTTTTTATTAATCTTGCAATTTTCTCCAACCTGTGTGTTTTGGCACATTTAACAATGCATTTTGCATCATTAAGCTTAGCTTTATACTTTGTCTAACCTCATTCTGGGTCTTCTTATAGCTCCTAAATGCTATGTGTTTTTCCTTCAATATATGTCCAACATATGCAGCATATAAAAAAAGTAGTTTCCTCAGCCTCCCATTAAAAGTGATAGAGGGTAATACATTAAGGGAATTTAAACATGCATGGGTGTCACGGACCGGGTACACAGGTAGGGCGGGAGCCCAGGTGCAGGGGATACCACAGACAGGCGTAAATAAACAAACCATAGGCAGTATATGATAATATAATCTGTATTGCAGATAATGGTAAAACAACATATACAGAAGGAAAGTCTCTTGGTTGGAAGCCCTCTGGTTGGGGCGCACACGACAGGTAGCCCTCTAGATTGGACACACATGGCAGGTAGCCCTCTGGATGGGGGCACACACGGCAGGTAGCCCTCTGGATGGGGCGCACACAACAGGTAGCCCTCTGGATGGGGCGCACACAACAGGTAGCCCTCTGGATGGGGCCGCCCTTTTTATCCCCCCCAAGACTGCCCTTTTCCTGTTACCTGAGCAAAGGAATGGGAGTAGGGGGTTCAGAACCATGACCTTCTGAAGACGGGGTTATATCTGCTCCACTTTGGTCTGGGATCACAAAATTTGTGATATGACGCCGACCGAGCTTGGCATAATTATGACACCAGGATCATCATAATTCTCTGGTCCTAGTTATCATTTTCATACCAAACTCCACACCTGTATCAGTTGGCACAAGGACATGTTCGCATAACACCTTTGCATAAGGATGCAATGTACGATGGGGCCCAAAAGTTATGCACCCATCGTATTTTGGACATTATGCAGTCAATAATTTTACCCTGTGTCCATTGATACCCTGTCTCCACACCCCAGGGAGATGTAGCCAGGATGTCTGGCCCTTCACTCTTCCACAGGAATCCCTTCCTGTCCAAGGTGACAATACCCTGTATGGGTTCTGGCTCCAAAAGGAAAGGTGTATGCAAATGTTAATGGACTTAACCTCAGTCAAATCCCTTAACCCGTTCAGTGCCAAGCCCCAGTTACTCATGCCGTGGCATGACAGGCAGGTTTATAATCCATGCTATAAGGTGCAGCTGGACATGTCAATCAGGTCTGAGTGCTGCAGAGTGACAAGGGCGGCCACTAGTGGTTGGCAAAGAAAATGAGCAGCATAGAGTGTAAAGAAGTCCAGACAGCGAAGGGTGAAACGTTACAATTGAATAGGCATAAAGCTATCCTGAATCTAAGACAAGACCAAGGACTGATTAAGTCCTGAGTCTTACATCAGGAATAATGGGCTGAGTAGACGTGCTGAACGGTTTACCTTCGTCAAAGTCTATGTTCCTATGTTATTTAGAAGTTTAATGCAATATTCTGCTGCCTAAAAGTTTTTAAACATAATGAAGAGTTGCTCACTCTGAGTATATACAAATGCGGGATTTTATTGGTAAGTGTTTGAATGCCTACCCAACATACACAGGATAATTTCATAAGGACTTGATTCAATATTACAATCATAGGAATTTGATTCAAGGGACAATAAATCATTACTGTAAAAAAGCATATATTCATTCAAACAAAAAAGTCTCTAAATCATATAATCAAAGAAATGTACATAATTCATAAAGTTCAAAAGTGCCTCAAACATCCACAGGGTGGAGCCACCCACCAAAGAAAAAAGACAAAAAAGAAGGCAAAAAGTAAAAGAGAAATTCTGTTTTGATGACTTTCTACAAAAAAAGCAATGCATGTACACAAATATTCAGTTGAGGATGACGTGCTTAACTGTTAATAAATAAGGCTCCTAACCCCCTACAAATAGATCTGGTCCGACTAGTCTTTTGTGCAGAGTCACTCTGAAAAGATGGCCCCATGCTTTCAACAATGCAAGTCAATTGAGCTGTAATGCAACGATTATGTTGGATCTCTCACAGCAGAGTAGGTCAACCACGGTTGATCACGCTAGAAAGGGCTGTAGACACAAAGGTCAGACAGACTGGGTCAGCAACAGGAGAACACGGATAGCAGCCAAATCAGAAGACTAAGATCAGGTCAAACAAGCCAAGTCAGTAAACACAAGTTCACGGTAACAAGCCAAATCAGGAGACAAGGAGCAAGGTCAAACAATCTGGGTCACAACGGGTTAACGGGCTCAAAATAGAGCAGCAGCACAAAGCACGACTTACACCAACGAAGGGTAAAGGAATAATGAAAGTCCATGTTAAAATAGGCTGTAGGAACCGAGAACAGGGCACAGGGTCAACCAAGGTCACAAGTGCACGTCACTCCTGTACTCGAGTAGAAGCGACGTCACGTGGTTGCCGAGGAGGCTGAGTAGCAGTCTTACTGCGGTTGCCCGCTACTCCAGATGGATTGTTGCCGGTGAGAACAGCTGATATGGAAGACCCAGCCGTAGAGGCAGCCTGCGGACAGGGGAGTCGCGACGTAGAGGGTAGAGTGGTCAGGTAAGTCCTAACAAGAGCCCAGCTTAATAAACACAATGCGATTGGTAAAGTAAATAGTGAAAAAAAAGTGGTAACATTTTAAAATAATTCACCAGTGATATCAACATCAGGAGAACCATCCAGTTCCAACAAAATGCAAAAAAAGTCCAAAAATATAAATGAAAATAAAAATAAAAGTATGTCCTAAAATTAGCACCATATCCAATGGCTTGGAAAGAGTTAAAATACTGGCATTCGAAATACTCATTGAGTGACCATGATCAAATTGGCTTGGGTTGAAGATGTCCCAAATAGGACATGGGCACAGACTGACCAGATGTCAAAATTCCTCCAAACAATGATTACCTCCCAAATGTGCCCTTGTAGCCCATAAACAACTCAACAAACTCATGCAGGGTGGTATCACTGTACTCAGGAGATGTTTTTGAACACATATTGGGGTGTTGTTTGGCAGTGACATATATCAGTAGCTGTAAATTCATACCTAAATTTCAATGTGTGTGAAACAAAACATACCAGAAAATACTACCACCAACATTGACAAAGGCTGGTGGTAGAATTATTGCATGGAAATAGTTATAATACTAGCATTTGAAATACCCTGGGGTGTCTAGTTTGCAAAAATATACGGCTTGATGATGCTAAATTGAATTGGCCAGCTTCAAAGATGTTCCAAATAGCAAATGGGGGCAAAATTACCAGATTTGTAAAAAATGTTTTTGAAAAAGCAAAAGGAAAACATAAAAATATTGGGTATTTCTAAACTCAGGACAAATAGTAGGTTTTCCCCTTAGCTTTTGTAGATGAGTAATAGATTTTTCAAATAAGTATTTTTTTAAAAAAATTTTCAACATATATTTTTTCTTAATAGTAAACGAGATGAAACTATTAAAAAAACTATTATCTTCTTGTTCTTGTTCAGTAAATAAAAAAGAAGAGAAAATTACAGCCATTGTCACGAAGGGTACAAAAAAATAAGTAAGAGCTCTGCCCTTAAAGGGGTAAATAAAGCTTCTATTACATCTGAATTATGTAATCGTCACCTATCTCAACAAGTGCTGTGGAATAACCCAAATCTCGTGCAAAGCTCTTCTTTTACTTCTCCATCTTAGGCACGGACATAAATCTGCACCAAATTTGGTAATAAAAAAAGAGAGGGATTTATTTCACCCTCAGAGGGACGCAGAGATACCGTTTATTGCATCACCGAGATGACTCTCTATGTAGCCATGAGCTCAGCGGGTTTAATTAGTTCATGACACATGTAAATTTGCATGAAAGAAACCGCGTCAATAAACCCACTCAGGGAGCGCTTTCAAAACATTTACACCCGCAGCAGTGATAAGCACGGCCCCCTTCCCAGACTAGACACGAGCTTGAAGGCCTGGCTGCCATATTTGTTGTGGGCAAACACATCCCTATGTTGAATGAATGGCGTGAACGGTAAAGTAGGAACCCTTGACTACCCCAACTGGTGTGGCAACAACAGGGGGACTATACTATGCTGCCGCCCCAATTATGTTATTTGTTCCCGCTCTAAATAAAATACAAACCTGACATATACATACAGACGACTCTACTCACAAATCGGAAATGCTAATGGCAACCATGTTCTCTGCGATCAATTTAACCGATTTTTCTCGAGTAGACCTCGAGTTTCGGACATAAATATTTTCTTCCTTAATCATGGGGACGGAAATGGGTGAAACTCGGGTTTACTTTAGGTCTATGCGGTGTATTGTGCTTCGATCACAGGCTGCGTCTGTATTACAGCGCACACATAACAGACAGGGAGATCAGCATGGGTGGGCGGGTTTTTTTTTTTTTTCGTTGAGCCCTCAGTAAAGATGGCGGACGGCGTGTGATGATGTCACACCGCGGCAGCCCTTTAGAATGCTGTGACAGTACGAGGGTTTAGCGCTGGAGGCAGCCGGCTGGAGCTTCAGCAGAGCAGTGCTCGTTGTTGACCATATATGGTCAAAGCCACAGGGAGACGTCGCTGCCGCGAGCTCACCGCCGGCTTCCGGGTTTGAAGACTGAAGCGGCAGCAGAGCCGAGTATTTGAGAGCAGGGAGCGCGGGCAGCGAGATACACACATTCGGCACAGTCCCCGGGCGCACGCATCAAGATGCCCTACGAAATCAGTGAGTGCTAATCCGTACACACTGCCGGGAGGCACATACCCGCACACCTCTGGGTTAACGCGCAGGCCTGTCACGACTTCCCTCAGCAGGAGTCCGCCGCATCCACACCCAGGCTGCAGGGCAACTCGCTTCCATTTTTCATTCGTGTAAGAGTTTCGTGGCTCGCTACGTGCTGCTGGCCCCAGCGTAGCCCTGGGCTTACTGGACTACAACACCCATCATCCATCTGAATGACTGGTCTTGTAGTTAAATCCCTGGAGAGCCAGCTATCCCCCCCCTGAGAGCAGCAGGTTGGTGGGTTTGGCCCCATCCCTGTACCCTGGACAGATGTTTCCGGCTGTACAACGACAGCCTCCTATATACACATAGGCTCGCCCGCTGTGTACTCTCTATACGTGGAGCTGTAGGTATACTCCTGCTGCACCTATATTCTCCTGCCCTCCCCACGTCGTGCGGCCCTGCTTCTGCTTCCTCTACTTCTCTTCCACTTTCCCACCCAGCCTGTTGCAGCCGAGTCTGCTGCAGCTTCTTCATTCAGCGCACACGCCGGCTGTCGGCAGCACCGGCTGGAGGAAGCTTTAGCTGCTGCAACAGTTAAAATCGTCTGTGGCTTCATTTACCTTGTGAAGCAGATAATGTGACGGCGAAGGCTTTTAACCCTTCAGTGTTTGTGCCGGTATCCTATATTATTTATATGTTCTAATGTGTGTATATTTGTTTGTTTTTCTTTAGAGAAAGTATTTGCGAGTCTTCCTCAGGTGGAGCGAGGTGTCGCCAAAGTCCTCGGAGGAGACCCCAAGGGGAATAACTTCCTGTACACCAACGGAAAGTCTGTGATCATCCGGAATATCGAGGTACGCGCCGCCAGCCCCTCCCTTTAGCTGTCACTTTCTAAACATAGGTCTGGAAGCGAGCTCATTCCAGCCGGCGTCTTCTGAAACGGCTTAACGTTGTTTAGAGGAGCAAACAGAGGGTCGGAGGTGTAGATGTAATGTAAGGAAGGTTTACCTAACTGAGAGGGTAGTAGATAAGTGGAACAACTCCCCAGGAGTAGTGGTAAGGGGTAGTACAGTGAGGGAAGTTAAACATGCGTGGGGTAGGGATACATTTTTGAGATGAGACCAAGGATCTGTTTATTTTTTATTATTTTAAATATAGTCTTAAATTCGAGTAAGTGAATAATTCACTGTTTTTTGTGTTTGTTTTTTTTGTGTGGTTATGTAAGGAGTAAGTGAGCGTTATAGTTGGAAGATGATTGTATCGTTTTCGCGGTAGTAGTAGATGCACGGCTTCATTGCCTCTGGGAGGTATAATATGAGTCGGTGCCGCTCCCAAAGTTAGCTCGGTGACTCATTAATAGTCTCGGTGAAAAAGCCGCTTCTCGAGGACTCGAGTTCCCCGTGGAATCCGCAGAGCCCCTCCGTGATCCCGAATAAAGCCCTTTTCTGTGTTTTGGGAACCATTTTCTGAAACGTTTGGTTTCGTTGCACCGCAGACGCAGATAACGACGTGCAGTCCACTCGCATTCATCAGCCGGTGGAATTCCCCGCTCGCCTCTGAAATCCAGTAATTACGAGCGGGCTGAAGAGAGCCTCCAGCGATAGAATATTTAAATACTAATGCTCCCCGCTGCGAGCCGATCCCCCGCTCCTCTGTACACACCGCTGTCTCCTTTTAATAACGATTCCTTTGGACTGGGGGGGATTCTATCTGCTCGCCGACTGTTTAAATCCGAAATGTGCTTTATGTGTAAACCTTAAGCATGTTAGGTCTCTGCGCTTTCGGTAGCTCCGGATCTGTAGCAAAGCCCTGCGTGGCTGCGGTGACCAAATTACAGAATTTGGGGCGCATACAGTTGGCGTGTGGTGTTTATAACGCTTTTGCTGTAGTTGTGCTATAGATGGAAAGCGTATGGGAAATGCGCCGCTGTCGTGTAAGCACGAGAGGAACTGCAATTTATCTGATACCTTTTTTTTTATTTATTTATTTTAATAAAAACTACAACTTTTTTCTTTTCCCAACAAGTGAACAATGGGGATTTTTTTTTTTTTAAATGATCTGTTTAGCAGAAAAATTACTCTGGCCGCTATGGTGATAAAACGAGTTATTTTATTTATTTTTTTTAATTAGTTTTTCTTATTTTCTTTCTTCATCCATGCACAAAGTATTTACTTTCATGTCATTGTTTGCATGATCCCCCCTGTACACCCTTCCATATAGCTTTCACTGAACGTTCTTTTATGTCACATGTACAGAATAGTTTAATGTAGTCACATGACCCAGACCCTTACTTACATACATGTGATCATACGGTGTTTTGGTTTCTAGAATCCATCCATTGCTGATGTCTACACAGAACATGCTCACCAGGTGGTGGTGGCGAAGTACGCCCCGAGTGGGTTCTACATTGCATCTGGAGGTACAGTAAATTATTGCTTTGTCGGTAGCTAGCACGTATGTACCATATGATTAAGTAGCATGTCTCAACTTGATCTGCCCTGTTCCGTGATCACTACCTTTCTAAACTGGTGCTGGGGTTGTTGCCTTCTTTCCTATCGATAACAGCCATTCGTGGCAGATGTGTTGGTGTAATTCTATACATTAGTATGTAATATTCTGACCTGATAAGTAAAGGGGAAGTATCGGATACTTAAAAATAAATATTTAAATATATATATATAATTATTATTATTATGCGGCAGACTAACCTAACTCTCCCAACTTAGATCAGAGGTTGTGATTATTATTTATGATAATTTTTTTTTTATTGAGTAAGTAACTCCAGCTGTCAACTATCATCATTCTAGAAAGAGTTAAAGTATCTTGCTTATACCATATAACAGAAAACCTATTGTTAAGGACTGATGAGAAATATGCCATCCATTAGGAAGTTGACTGATTACCATGGTGATGAGAATATACTTCTCTTGACAGATGTTTCTGGGAAGCTGAGGATCTGGGACACCACGCAGAAGGAGCACTTGCTGAAGTACGAGTACCAGCCGTTTGCAGGGAGGATCAAAGATATCGCCTGGACCGAGGACAGCAAGAGAATCGCCGCGGTGGGCGAAGGAAGGGAAACGTAAGTAATCCTCATCGCAGAATGCTGATCTTCCCGATTTAAAATGACATTCTAGTAGGGCTGCAACAACTAATCGATAAAATCGATAATAATCGATAATGAAATTCGTTGGCAACGAATTTCATTATCGATTAGTTGAATCGATTATTATCGATTATAAAATGAGGGTTTTTTCAGAGCAAACGCTCTGAAAAATCCCCCTCATTATATAATCCGTTTAGTGCAGCAGCTCCTGCTTACTCCCCCTCCCTGTAATCACTGTGACAACTGGCCCCGCCCCTTCCTTCTCCAGGCCAGAACCACATGGCTGTGACACTCATCTAACTGTAAGTATATGTATATATGTGTATATGTGTGTGTATATATATATGTAATATATATATATTTGGGCTACTGAAAGTTAGGGGAGGTGGGGGTTAATTTAGGGGCAGTTATGGTTAGTGGGGTGTTTAGGGTTAATTTAGGGGCAGTTATGGTTAATTGGGTGTTTAGGGTTAATTTAGGGGCAGTTATGTTAATAGGGTGTTTAGGGTTAATTTAGGAGCAGCTGTGGTTAATGGGGTGTTTGGGGTTAATTTGAGGCAGTTGTGGTTAATGGTGTGTTTAGGGTTAATTTAGGGGATGCTGTGGTTGATGGGGTCTTTAGGGTTAATTTAGGGGATGCTGTGGTTAAGGGGGTGTAAAGGGTTAATTTAGGGGCAGTTATGGTTAATGGGGAGTTTAGGGTTAATTTAGGGGAATCTAAATCCTGGGGGCAGTGAAGTGACATATCTGGGGGTATAAGGCATATACAGTATATAAGGCATATGTGGGGAGGGCAGTGTGGCATGTCTGGGGAGGACGGAGTGGTGTATCAGGGTGTATAAGGCATATCTGGGGGTAGAGTGGCATATCTGGGGGTAGAGAAGTGGCATGTCTGGGAGGCAGGGTGGCATGTCTGGGGAGGATGGAGTGGGGTATCAGGGGATATAAGGCGTATCAGGCACAGTGGCAGATGTGGGAGGCAGCGTGGAGTGGCAGATGTGGGAGGCAGCGTGGCATATGTGGGAGGCATTGTGGAGTGGCAGATGTGGGAGGCAGCATGGCGTGGCATATGTGGGGAGGGCAGGGTGGCATGTCTGGGGAGGATGGAGTGGTGTTTCAGGGGGTATAAGGCGTATCAGGCACAGTGGCATGTGGGGGGTAGAGTGGAGTGGCAGATGTGGGAGGCAGCGTGGAGTGGCAGATGTGGGAGGCAGCGTGGAGTGGCAGATGTGGGAGGCAGCGTGGAGTGGTATATGTGGGAGGCAGCGTGGAGTGGTATATGTGGGAGGCAGCGTGGAGTGGTATATGTGGGAGGCAGCGTGGAGTGGCAGATGTGGGAGGCAGCGTGGAGTGGCAGATGTGGGAGGCAGCGTGGTGTGGTATATGTGGGAGGCAGGGTGGAATGGTATATGTGGGAGGCAGCGTGGAGTGGCAGATGTGGGAGGCAGCGTGGAATGGTATATGTGGGAGGCAGCGTGGTGTGGTATATGTGGGAGGCAGCATGGAGTGCTGTGGTAGGCAGCGTGGCATATGTGGTGGGGCAGCATGGCATGTCTGGGAGGCAGCGTAGCAAGCCTGGGCTCAAATGTGCATATATTGGGGGGCTGGTTGGGAAATAAAGACAAGAAATGTATTATCAAAGTTTTTTTATTCTGCTGTTTGTATTTAACATCATTTGTTTAAATAAAAATTACATTCTTTTTTTTTTATCCGATTAATCGAAAAAATAATCGGCCAACTAATCGATTATTAAAATAATCGTTAGTTGCAGCCCTACATTCTAGAATCGGAATTCATTCTTTTTATATTGTGAAAAGGCAAAGATTATTGGATTTGCTTCTAAATGTTTGGTGTATTTCAACGAGAACATCAGTATTCATGTTCATTCATAGTCCTGTTGGAACGCTCTAGTAGAGTGCTACTGTAAATGAGTTTTTATTTCATCAAATACCCCATTTATTTGTAGCAGACCTTGAAACAATATTTGTGCTTTTTAAATGTTCCTTAAGTGAAACAAACTAAAGCCTTAACCGTTTTGTGCAGGATGATATTTTAGGATGATATATACTTTACAAAAAAGTTTAGTCCTAAAGCTCTCCGCTCTGCGGCGCTGCATTGTGTGTTGCCAGAGGAAAAATTACCAACCGTATAATACAATGAGGGGTCTCCGTATTGTAATGTGATGGACCTTTTATATACAATTATGTTTTAAAAGGGGGATATTTCATTAAAGGAATGGTTTTGGCATTAAGTAAAATGCAGTTGGTTTTAGGAAAAGTTTCTGGTGCACACAACACCGAACTGATGCTTTCTTACACAGCTTGACAACTTGGTCAAGGGGCGTTGTTTTTTTCCCCCTTCTATTCCTTTTTCATTAATTGTGATGCTGCATGTGCTTTATCTCATCGTATTAACCCCCCACCGCCACCATACAGTTTTAGTGATTTAAACCCATAATTTACTTTTTTTTAAATTTTTTTTTGAACATATGGGGGGGGGGGGAGTACTTATCTATACCCCAAGCGCATCCTCTGTTAACTTGGGGTTGTGTGGAAACACTGTACATAAAGGTGGAGGCTGGGGGTCTGCCAAACAGATTTTCTTATTCCACTGCCATTTCCTCCAAATTCCTCCACCTTCGAATTTGTGTTTCTTCAGAACTCCTGATGTAAGAGGGTCCTTTCTGTTTTTTCTGTTGGTATTTAGTATCTCATACACTGAACACACTACTTGTCTGTTTAAAAAGGTGTTTGGGAATAAAAGCTCACTGTGATGGACAAGGAACGTTTCCCCCTCCCCCATTCTAGCATCAGATTAAAACGTTTTCACTTCAATTTTTACACGGACAGACCCAATTAATACACCCATTGACCAATTCCACTGACTGGGATTTAGGGTACCTTAAACCCCCCCCCCCCCTCCAACTTGTTCACGTATCTGAAATTTCTTTGACTTTGACAAACTTTTGTCTGATAGAATAATGATGATTTCTGGTTTACATTTTTGATACTTTGTTGTTTGATTTGTATTACAAAACATAGTATATGTCATATTATGGTATATTAACCATTGACACCTCGTTGCATTATGGGGAACAATAGAATAGCTCGGTTTTAATCACCCACTCTGACTAATGGTCCTGCGAGAAGGATTTAATTAGCATTTCCATAAAGGATTGGTTTAGTGTGATGTCTGAGCGGGAAGAGTCATCCAAAGGATCACAACTGATGGTAATGGCAGCCTCTAGGTATATGCTCACGGTGTAACCCCCCCCCCCTTTCTGTTAATGCGTTGATGTTAATATATTAAGTGATCAGATATTCAATATATCCTGTATTTACTACCTCTGATATCTCGGTAGTCTTCCAGTCCGGTGATTGTCGTGTGATATGGTCCAAGGCTTCTGATGTGGCCACGTGCCCCCACGGTACTGTGATGACCTAGTATTCTAGCCACATGGGTGGCATTTATAGTCTTCCTCAGTTTCCCCTTTTATTGAAAATTTTCTTTGGAATTTGGAAAACTCTACTTATTTGGCTTGTCCAGTATAACCGGACAGTTTGCATAACAGAATCTCAACAACAAAAAAACAGAGACCTCCACGATGCGGTCTGAGAGGAAGGTAGTCGTGACGGCCATGACATTTACCATGGAACAAACAAACTTGCTCTTTATAAGGGAAGGCGATAGCCAGCCTTGATGTAAGCAGATCTGTCGCTTTCCCAAATGCTGCAGTTCAGTATACTGAGATATAAACATACCGTATATGGCGTTTACACGTATACAGTGTGTATGTGTACTACGGGGGCGCACATACGGGTGATTACTCCTTCCAGTCATCAATCTTAGCATCAATTCATTTTCTATACATTTAGAAATCAATTCAGGAATGTCATTCAAAACTTCTGCCTTGTGTTTTAATTGTTGATTATTTTGTCAGTTGTACGATGATGCTGCTGAAAATCCATCCGATTTATTTTGTCGTCTTAATGTTCTTGATTCAGGAAGTTGCAGTCTCTTAAACATAAGTCATGTGAATGCAGGAAGCTGCAGCCCCTGAACGGATTGTGGTTTTAAAGAGGAATGTTCCTACAATTCCTATGTAAACCTTTGTTAGCCTGAAGAGAACACTGCAAGTTTTAAGATTATATATGGAAATGTATTGATGGACACAAAACTATGGATCTGCTTAATTATCTGTAATGAATGTTGGCGCCTTCAGTAAATGTATAGATAGAACCGGGCATTTACACGATAGATGGCAATAACCAGGATAGTGATTCCATAGCTGTACGTGATATACGGTATGTGTGTGTGTGTGTATATATGTATGTATGTGTATATATATATATATTACTTGCCTTGGGCTAAGAAGCTGCAGCATTTTTTGTAGTTTTTGGTTAAATTCAGTGGGAGCGATTATGTGCAAATACAGGTGGGGGGCATTAGATCCTTGTGACTTTCTTCATACCAGCTCTTCAGTGAATGGCACTGGATACATGGCATGGCAGTAGATTTTGGTGAACACATCTCTTGCATGGCTAATAGCTGCAGGAAGGGGGCAAATGGATAGGGGGTTATGTAGAATTGATTCCAATGGCGGTGCTTCCCTTCCAGCAGCTTATCAGTGGCGAGAAGCATTGGGTTACGGAGGAGCCTTGTGAAAATACTTATTTTTACACATTGGTGATGTTATGCTGTCCCTTTAAAAACTGAAAAGAAAAACTATTCCCGATCTTTCTTAGACTGCCTTCAGATGATGGCTCTTTTTCCATAAACCATCCGTTCTTAGCACTTCGCTCTGCTTGCGTGTCTCTCCCACACACCCGGGTTTCTATAGCTACGCGTGATTTGTGGATTTTTCCTGTAACTCGTATACTTCTGTGAGCAGAGTGTGTTCCAGAGATAAGATTTTATTATGTAAACTTCCAGCTGAAATATATGTAACTTTATTTTTAGCCTCTATTGAAACCAGTTAGATTGCTTTTTATGCCTTTTGCACTTGATGGGTTTTTAGCTCTTGTTCCTGTTTTAAAGCACGTTTTGTATGTATAGGTAATGTCATCTTTTTGCTTGTTTTTAATTGCATTGTTTACCTGGAAACATTGGCAGGCAGCAAAATCCAGACGTTGACTGCAACTCCAACTGATGCTAATATATGACTGTCTATGAAAAGTATTGTTCATGAAGCGACAGTCCTGTTTCAAGATTTAAATGTCACTTTTCTTTGTTATGCATACTTTTTAGGTGTTTCTTGTCCCTTTGTTTAAAATATATTTTTATTTATATATAAAATTATACATTTTCGCGTTTTTAAAGGTTCCTGGTTATACATGGTAGAACATGACTAATGCATTATGCTGTAAGTTGTTTTAACGGTATCTGTGTCAGAATCTGCATTATGGATTGGTTATTTGTATTATCTTTTGTGTAACTTATGCATTGCCCTCGTCTCCCCTGCGCCCGGCAGTTTCACGGCAATTCTTTTTATCTTTTAGGTTTGGTTCGGTTTTCCTCTGGGACACCGGCTCTTCCGTTGGGGAAATTGCCGGTCACAACAAAGTCATCAACTCTGTGGACATCAAACAAACGAGGCCCTATCGTCTGGTCACCGGAAGTGATGATAACTGCGCTGCTTTCTTCGAGGGACCCCCCTTCAAATTCAAGTTTACTTTAAGCGTGAGTTGTGCTCCCCTATCCACGGTTTCATGTCATGTCATTGAATGTCTTGCAGAA